>NW_027210726.1:987500-1132500 GCF_029030835.1 Brachyistius frenatus
GGGAACCAACTGATTGTGAACCACATCAGTACGTTCCTCAGTCTGTTCTATATGATACATGAGAGGAGTTAATAAATCTTAAGCCTCTCTTTACGGCAGAATGTGTGTGTGTGTGTGTGTGTGTGTGTGTGTGTGTGTGTGTGTGTGTGTGTGTGTGTGTGTGTGTGTGTGTGTGTGTGTGTGTGTGTGTGTGTCCTCACCTCACCAGCTATACAGTATGTGTGTGTGTGTCCTTTTCCAGCTCGTCCAAGTGCATTTGTGTGTGTGTGTGTGTGTGTTCCGTGATATTTATTACTTCAGCGTGCCAAGTTCATCATGATAATTACGTGGGGAACCTCTAACGTGGGAAGCAGCAGCTGCCATAGAGGCGGCTGTTCTCTACATTGTAATTACGGTTGTAAAATATGTTGGACAGGTCGTGGCAGTGCCAGCTCTTTGGGAAAAGGCCACGTTGTGCGCCATTCCCATTGTTTGAAGCCATTTTCATCCTAATGGCTTTGCTGCTTCTCACCCTCTTATGGATTTATTATGGTAATTGTGGGGACGAGGTATGGAGGCGGTGGCTAGAGACGCATTACCAGCTCGCCATTTCAGCTCGTGATTTACAGAGCTCTGTGTTAAGTACCGCGCGTGGCTGCGTGCGTCTTCGGCATTCCCGTAAGGAGTCTCTTGCCTGTGTGTGCTCAGCGTATGGAGGACACTTGCTGACCCCTGGCCATGAGCGTGTGAGATAGCCGCTGTGTGAATCCTCATCATGTGTGAGTTTCTCGCTGCCTCTCGGAGCCCGGGGCCACAGTTGACTCCTGGCCAGGAATAAACGACTGGAATATTCTCGAGCTGTGGCCCTCCACGTCCTCCTCCTCCTCTTCGTCTTCGTCCTGGCAGGACTTCAGAGCGGCCTGCTTACAGCTTGCCTTCACTCGGCTTCCAACTTCCTTCCATTGTTTCTACCGAGTTCATTTGCCTTTTATTGGCTTTTTTTTTGCATCCTGATAGTCTGTTGGATTGTCATGAGTTATGGTTGGTTCCCACTGTTTTCTCATGGCTACCATTGTCGTACATTGTCTTTTTTTGTGCACATTTTGCATAAAAAAACCATTCTCACATTTTCTGCTGAAAATAAATGTCAGAGTCCAAGATCCACTTTCAGCTGTTGAATTTACAATTCCACAGAGTTTCCGTTGCAGACAACTGACCACATAATGCAACATCAGCACTTTTACAGGCTTATACTTCATAATACAAGATAAACACGTGATACTTCACAGAGTTTCATGCCATCTTCCAAATGACATGCTTCCTTTAGTACACTAACAAATAGCGCTCTTCCATGTTCGGACTCTTACTTGTGTAGCGCAGGAATTTTGATAGGGTAGTGCTGTTTCAAATCACACACTATAGTTCTACACTGACCAGAAATAATCTCAGCATGTGGATACGTCACCCGCCAAAATATCTGCAGCTTTAATTATTTAACCCAGAAATTGACGTGTTTACACACTGTTGGCCTCTGTCCAGCAGTCGGAGTGAAAAAGAAACGGCAGCAGCTTCCTCAGATGCCTTCATTTGAAGATTCTTTACCTGTGTGTGGCCACGCCCTTTTCCCTATGTAGCCAAGATGGCGACCATTTAGGGTTGAAAAGTGTCCTGTGTTTCACACTTCTTTTTTGCGCCATTTTGAGTGCATCATCCGGGTACTTGTAGTGCACTGCATGTTTTATGTATTTGACTGTGTGAGCAAATGCACTGACTGTGAGCGTTGGTACATAAATACGCCTTTTGGAACACGGCAGCAGTTTCATGGATGCAGCCATAAATGATCTCTTTTACTTTTGCATTCCACTTAAATATCAATGACGTGTTAGACAACTTTACCAGGTACGACCAAGTCAGTCATTTTTTGCTGTAGTTCCCAGGCCGCCGGAGAAACACTCAGTAGCACCGAAGCAACACGATCACGCTCATGTTACAGGTTACACCAATAAACACCAGAAAGAAGTGGTGGATGGGCAACTTTCTGGGTCACTGGTGTAATGTCACACCAGTTGTAATGTGATATGTCTGTTTTTTGTTCTTCTATTGTTTTTAGCTCATTAGAAATATCTACCATGGATCAGGCTCCAGCTGTGCCAGCTGTTAACTCAGCTACTTGTCTGCATCTTGTGGGCTTTGAAAAACCTGGTTGGAAATAACTTTTTAGTTTTGATGAAAAGTTGCCACAAAAAAAAGAGAAGATGCTTTTTCCTCTTTGGGTGAGGGAAGTGTACTCATGACATACTGCAGCTCAATTCCAGAAGTCCCAAAGAGGAAATAACACCAGTGAGAGGGTCAGGTGTGGACATGACTTGGTTCAAATGCAGTTGGGGATCCTTCAAAAATGTCAACCCGCGACTAAAGAGACAAAAATGTTGGAAAGCCACAATGAAATCTCCTGATTCATCACCGTTACTGACGCTCACATTCACACTCAGTTCAACACAACTCACGAGTAAGAATCAAATCCTTGAGAGTAAACATGTGTCAGCACTCATGAGGTCCCGTGTCCCAGTTTAAAAATCTGGTCACTCTATTTACGGTCCAGTATGTTTGGACCCTTTCCACAGAAAAACTTGCAACACCTCATAAACACTGTGAGTGTGTGTGTGTGTGTGTGCAGATGTTATCATGTGTCGATCACTGTCTGCTGGTCCAGCACTACATTGCAGCCGGATAGTTCAAGTTCCCTTTGTACCGTTGAAGGCTGTTTGAAGCTGTTGTAGGAGAGGAGGTGTACTTAAAAACAAATGTGTGTGTGTGTCATCAAACATTCACCCCGTACCTGCTTGTGACGGGAGTGACTTGTGTCTGTGTGTCCCGGCCTGACCCACATACCCTCGAACCCCCCCATCCTCTTACCTTCTCTTTTATACTTTCATCCCCCATCTCTCTCCACGATGTCGCCCCCTCACCTACACACACACACACACACACACACACACACACACACACACACACACACACACACACACACACACACACACACACACACACACACACACACACACACACACACACACACACACACACACACACACACACACACACACACACACACACACACACACACACACACACACACACACACACTAACCCTCACCTAACCCATACTAATGATGCCCCAACACTACAGCCCACTCAGCTCTTATAACAAGGTCATCTTGCCCCGCATAAACACACATAAACCAGCCGGAGCAGGCACACATACACAAGTACATATATCGAGAATACAACACGCACACACTTGCATAAATACAAACAGAAAAACACCCCCACGCACACAGACTAATAAATCAGCACACACACGGTGACAAACACAAACAAATGATGAGATGTGATGATAATTTAGGTAGAGTGTGTAGGAGAGAGATAATTTCACCCCGGCTTTGTGTGTGTGTGTGTGTGTGTGTGTGTGTGTGTGTGTGTGTGTGTGTGTGTGTGTGTGTGTGTGTGTGTGTGTGTGTGTGTGTGTGTGTGTATATATGTGTGCTTGGCTGATATGATCTAATGAGGATGTTAAGCCGCCTATTGGATATCAAAGCGAAACCAAAATAGCTTGTGTTGTCCTCTGACTGCCTGCTGGAGCTGCTGTGGAAGCCCTCCTCTCTTCTGTTAACAGGGTAGAATAACACGAAGTTGTTACTGCAGCACAGGGGCCAAGTGTTCATCCAGCTACCGCAAATTGGTTTGTGCGTGTGTGTGTGCGTGAGGGGCAAAAAATATGTGTGCGTTTGTATTGGAGATCAACGACAAATGACAGTAGTCACAGTTCGGCCAAACTCTGAGTGTGTGTGTGTGTGTGTGTGTGTGTGTGTGTGTGTGTGTGTGTGTGTGTGTGTGTGTGTGTGTGTGTGTGTGTGTGCGCGGCTCATTGTTGTGTCGTAATTCATCAGCCCACATCAGCTCCTCTCATTAACACACACTGATTTATCAATAATGTGCAGCAGCGTTTGGAGAGCACACATTGAACTGGGGCGATTTACTGCCTCATAGACCGGACACTGTGCTCAGGCCACACCGGGGAGGACTATATTTCTCCCCCCCCCCCCCTCTCTCTGTCTCTGTTTGTCTCTCTCTTTATCAGCTTTCTCCCTCTCTCTTCCTTCCCCTCAATCCATCAGCTTTCTACCCCCTTTCTCTTCTCCTTCTCTCCCATAGCCTTGACCCCCCCCCACACGCACACACACTTTTCAAGGACATCTGGCTTTCTTAACTGTCTCTCCCTCTCAGTGTCTCCCTGTCCCTCTTCACTCGCTGTATTTTCCCACTGTGTCTAATCATCTTGTCTTTGAGCCAGCCAGTTTGTCACTGGATGCTACAATGGCCAAGATACTGTAGGTATTGTGCTGCCATGTTACGTAACCCCGGTTCTATTGTTAATGGATCGGCAGCGAGGATGATGCACATCTAATGTCATCCCGGTCTGCTAGAAATGATGTCTATATGCGACTAATTTGCAGCAGCAGATGAGTTTTGAAGGAAATGTAATTGTGACCAGATTGTGTCTTCTATTAACATAATGAGGAAATGTTAAGATACGTCGGCTTTTTGGCAACTCGTAAATACTTTATGTTGATTATGAACATGACAGTAAAATGTTCACTGAGTTTTTTGTTTTGTCAGAATATGCATTATTGCAGTGCAATATCTACTTGTAGTGACATCAGCCCAATTTGTGTTTTGAAGTTTAGGCACACACAGGTTCAGAAAAAGATGGTGTCCGCTTTAATGTAGAAAAAAAATCTTCAGTCACTTGAGACACAACTTATTTATTTGCATTCAACAATCTTTCCACAACCTCAATCAAATTACTATTGTTGCCTAAACCCACCTACGGACGAGAGTCTGGATTTGAACCTGGGCTCTGTTGTGAGAGTTAGGCTCCACCATCCAACCCATCCTCCTCCATGGAGACACCAGTGCAGGTCATAAACAGACCACTTCACTCATGAGAAAAAACATTGCCTTTATGAACCATAGACTATATAAAAGTAGACGTAGTCTGAAAAATGATGCTGATGTGGAAATGCCTTAAGCTGCAATACCACCGCGGGCCGCTAGAGGTTGCCTCCAAAAAGCCTTTGGCTCCATAGACTCCCATTCAACCCGTCTCATGAAATTCAAGGTCAATAACTTTTTTCCACTAGTCATTTTGGTGTTGTTAGCTAAAGTCCCTCACTCTTATTATTTTTCTGGCGGTCAATTTCATAGATATTTTCGTTACTTCAAAAATAAGCCTCAAAAGCCGTGTTCATGGGGGCGTGTCTGTTTGATTGACAGGTTGTCAGCTTTACACTATCTGTGGGTGGGACATAATATTGTCGGGTTTCCAATCAAATTGATTCCGATCCACCGCTCGCTCCCCCATCACCCAAATATGGTCACTTCTCGCTCCAAAATGCTCCGAACTAGCAAAATGGGCATGAACATAATCTGCGCAGTGAAGCTAATCCATAAATATGTCGTATGCATAGCTGAAGATTACTTTGATTATTGTGCTGTAGGCCAGTATTGCCCTACAACAGCAGTACTCACACAGTACTGACATATTTGGCAATATTTATTACCTGTTTTACTATCTAAAAATATGCCATAAAAATGAGTTATTTCCATCATAAAGCCAAAGCCAGCGGAGATAGCTGCAGCTGTTTGACGCTGTAAACACTTTGTGTTTGAGTTTAAATCAATGTAATACATTAGTTTCGTGATTCAACTGAACAAATAGTAATTCAACTAAAGTATATAATTTTAAACAAAATAGTTGAAATGAATAAGAAGGCTGACAGAATTAGATAGTTTCTGTGGAGCAGCACTTGAAGCACACTCAGACAGTGAGCAGTTTCTCCACGTTGTGGATATTGCGTGGGTTTTATGATCAAATAATCAGAATATTTCATTGATTGCTCTGCTCGAAACTTTTAAACCCTTATTTTGAATCAGTTTTGCTTCTGCAGTTCCTGCTCTGTGCCTCTGCAGGGCAGTGTCGATAAAAGCAAATTGAGTAGAAACTGGGAAGAGTTAAAAAGAAGCTCCTTTGAAACAGTGCAGAGAAGATGCAGAAATTAACAGCTGTTCTGGAAAACACAATAAATTAACGTGCTACAAGACAGCGAGTGTTTAAAACTGCTACATTTAATCAGTGTTTCTGAATGGCTGCTCATGAAAGCATTTCTGCAATACTCTCACTGCCGAGGTCCAGCAGGCTTCATCGTTCCTCCGCACTGAGTCTTCTGTTTTAAGGCAAGTTTTGACGTCACTCCTCTGAGAAGGTTTTTCCTCACTGTGACGGACTCTTTTGTGACAGACTCAGTTAGTTACAGATAACCGACCGTCAGCCATCCATCACCAAAAAGAAACATTTCCACGTGTTTTATTACCGGCAGTCGGCGGCGACCTTTGGTTTGTAACGGGTTCCGCCCTCAGTTTGTGCCAGTGCGGCAGATGTTGTGTATGAAATGGTGCCCAGAATAAATGATTTGGAGATACTAACATTTGGCCTGTGTGATGATCAATGTGGGCTTTCAGTGCCGCCCCTCCCAAACAATTGATTTATGGAGTCAACCACCATTCATTTTGCCGCCGCGCGTTTTTGGATCGGCATCAATCATCATTATCAGACAAAATAGAATATTTCTGGTGGATGTGCCCCTTGTCTGTGAGTGTGTGTGCGTTTCCTGTTGTATTCTAGTCAGCTTCGGTCTTGTGTGTGTGTGTGTGTGTGTGTGTGTGTGTGTGTGTGTGTGTGTGTGTGTGTGTGTGTGTGTGTGTGTGTTAATGTTGTTGGGGATGTGTTTGGTTCATGAAGGCTTCAGCCCTGGTCGGAATGAGGTGAGCTGATTTGGACTCGGTACGGCACATTCCTGGCACGGCACGGGACTGAGAACACCAAAGTGTATTTAGAGCAGGGCAATGAGGCCGAGGAGTTTCAGATCTGGAAACTTTGCTCTCCAAATAACCTCCAGCAGAGATTGCACCACACACACACACACACACACACACACACACACACACACACACACACACACACACACACACACACACACACACACACACACACACACACACACACACACACACACACACACACACCTAGAGTGAAACATGTCTGCATGCATGCAAATATGTTCACATTTATCTACCCCGGCACTCAATATCCCATTTTGTGTCAGACAATTTCCACACCGCTGGGGTTCACCATCTTCACGCCCATCACGCCCAAGTTACAAATGACCAGCGAGTGTCGAGTCAGCATCTTGCGCCCCACACCACCCCAACCACCACCAACCCAACCTTGCCTTCCTCAATGTCACGAAACCCCACAGACAAACTGTCCCTTTAATCAATGCCTATAGTTTAAGATGCAATATTAACATGCTGAGGACAGTAAAGCCAGCATTTGCATTTTATATGCAATCAATTTGCCGCATGGTTTGCGTGCAGAGCGGGGCGGGACGTGTGTCACATGGAAATGACAGTTTAGGGATACAGGACACACACACACACACACACACACACACACACACACACACACACACACACACACACACACACACACACACACACACACACACACACACACACACACACACACACACACGTATACAAACACACAACGGCAGGAATACACAGACAGCATGGAAGCCTTTTGGCTAGACCCTGAACAAGACACAGAGGCACGCAACGGTGCAGAGAGATCCATGCACGCACGCACGCACGCACGCACACACACACACACACACACACACACACACACACACACACACACACTAACTGTAACACTGTCCAAAAGACAATTCATTAAGTGATACGTCATTTTTATAACCTCTCTCACTCGTGTGTGTGTGTGTGTGTGTGTGTGTGTGTGTGTGTGTGTGTGTGTGTGTGTGTTACCTCTCACTCTCACACATACACATACACACACAATCACACATCACCCCCGACCTGCTGTCGAGGGATGCTCAAGAATAAAGCGGCCTGACGGGAATGGTGTGTGTGCGCATGCTTTTCTGCTCGCGTCTATATCTGATTACTTGTTAATTTACTTTGATCGCAGGGACTGTGGCACCCAAGGGTGGTGTCGGGTTTACTGACAGGTGCTCTGGACCACAACAGATCAGCACATAACACAGACCTTTGTCTTCGTCTCTGTTTGGTGTTGCAAAGATAGGCCATAAATGTACCCTTCACATAAAATGTAAAGTTTGAATCGTCAAAAAATGTATATTAGTTTACTTTAAATTTTGAATGGAAGTCATTTTACTGAAGTGTTGAAACTCTTCTGCTTTGCAAAGCCTTAGCTTGTAGTAGGTGAAGTAATTGAAGCTCATTAGCTCCTGCCAGCTATAAAACTGGATGGTTGGTTAGTTTTAATGAGTGTACACCTGTTTAGTGGATCACTGACGTACACATACTGGTGTTTAGCAGAGTTTTTGAGCTAATTGGGACTCTGCTTTCCAAATTCATAAATCTACAACTGGACTCTCTTAAATGTTGGTTTTTATGGGCAGTATTCCTGAGACAAGTAAACAGTTCCTACACGGTGAGTGCCACTAATGAAATTCCAATTCTTCTCTGTTATATTGGGATGAAGCCAGACATGTCTGAGTATAATATGTTAAAATGTGGGCTGAACAAACCTAATAAGCATGGTTTAATGCATAGAAAACATTTGGTTGAAATTGTTTCTTTAAATTAAAATGTTCATTAGTTTAGAACTGGAGGAGATGTCTACCTGTGACACAGTGGGGAGGTTATTTCCCTTTAATGGGCTTTCGCTGTGCACGGTTTTCCATTATAACACTTAGGTGCAGCATCCAAGTGTTTTTTTAACAGCACCTAAGCCACTCTAACTTCACTATAAGCTGTTTTACCAGTGTTAGGTTGTTATTTTTATGGCAGACAGTTTTGAATAAATGTTGTAATAATAATGCTTCAAAAATTACGTGGAAATGCAGAGTTTTCAGTCAAACAGCTGCCCACCCCCCTCACTGCTGCCATAGCAACCTGGGGAAACCCTGTCAATGCATTTGGTGAGATTTGTTTGGGCAAATTTACATCCTTTGATGTAGAGATGAAGCCTCCGAAATGCCGACAGAATATTTGATCCTGTTTTTTTTTTTTTTTACTAAACTATTACTATTACTATTTACTAAAAAGGGTCCAAAAGATGATATTAAGTTACAGCATAGAATCCAGTGTTTTTGGACTTTGACCCATCCAAAAAAAAAACAGTTGTTAAGGGAATCTCATCAGATCTTTTTTGTGTCTCTTCCAAGCTGTCCAACCTCATGGAAGTGTAACACTAAATCCTTTAACTACCTCGTTTGTGTGTGTATGAATGGCAGCCGATGATAGTCTGACCAGGGCTCAACTTAACTTGTGTGTCCAGCAGCATTAAAGAGAAACTCATCAGACACACACACACACACACACACACACACACACACACACACACACACACACACACACACACACACACACACACACACACACACACACACACACACACACACACACACACACACACACATGTCAAAAGCCTTGGATCCCACAGGTATTCCCCGCTTCTCTTCCTCCTTCCTCTTACAGACACGTGCCGCACTTAAACACATATGCTGCATTTACTGTACTTAAAGTGGCGTAACCAAGTCGGTGCATGAGTAACACTGAATAATGTAACTTGCGTGCGTCGACAGACAGAGGCGAGCATTTTGCTTATATAGGCATAATTCATTGTGTCACCGTACAGACACAGAACAGATGCAACGTTTCAAGGCACACACATCACGGACATGAACACAGTATTGTTTTGGAAAGAAAATGTGGCAAATCACATGGACAGTTTACATTTGCAGTTGCTCACACTGTACACACACACACACACACACACACACACACACACACACACACACACACACACACACACACACACACACACACACACACACACACACAGTGATGATGACAGAGCTGTGATCTATACTGTATCAACCCCCTCTAGGCATGGTGCGTGCTTTCAAAAGCACGTGTGTGACAATTGAAAAATAAACAAGTCAGATACACTGCGAACTCCCAACTGTGTGTGTGTGTGTGTGTGTGTGTGTGTGTGTGTGTGTGTGTGTGTGTGTGTGTGTGTGTGTGTGTGTGGGGCACCTTGCTGATAGCAGCACCGTGTCTACCTGTGCGTTGTTCCCCCGTGGAACACAAGCACAGGTGCATGACGCGTCCTTCACTTTATTGTGCCATCAATCTGAAAGCTGGAGACAAGCCAGAGCACAATCTCCCCTGCCCCTACATACGCACACACGCACACACACACACACACACACACACACACACACACACACACACACACACACACACACACACACACACACACACACACACACACACACACAGAGCTATACGAGTATGTAGAGTCCATGGTAATCTCTGCTTTCAGAAGATATTTTGCATGCAGGTGAGAGGAGAATTTCCTCCAAACCTGGGGCTTCCCCTCTGCCATGAAATTACCCATCATTCAATGCGGTTCCCGTTCCCCAGAGAGGGAGACGAAGATAGTGACTGACAGAGATAGAAAGCACCCTTCAGCCTTCTGTGCTTCTTTCAGACTGCACTGAGTGTTAAAATCTTGTCATGTCAAGTGAAAAAATTTAATTTGTAAATTTTTCACTGCAGGTCAACCGATTTAGTGATTTTTCTTTTTCTCGGATCTTATCATGAAATAATAACGCGGGCACATCAAGACTAAGATAAAGCTTGTTTGAAAAAAGACGTAATAATCTCTAACTAGATTTTTTTTTGGAATGGATTTAGCATACAATTTGACATTGGAAGATTACATGTCAAACTGAATGACTGAAGACAGATTTTTGTTTGTACACGCTGTGTATTATTCATATTATATGAAATGGTTTCCACGTGGGGGAATTGGCAGCCAACTGCAGTTATTTTTGTGTGTTTCAGGTCCGTTTGAGTTCCGTGTCACCACTTTCGTTACACTCTTCTTCCAGCGTTTTCAGCTAGAAAGTTAATCAGCCGCCTGCTGCCTGTTCAGCAGCAAATACAGTTAAAATAGTTCTTCTTTGTTATAATTACATACCTGTTGGCTACACGTTTACCGTAACAGCGTTATACAGTAAGGGAAATGATGTGCCGTTATATGGCAGCAGACTGAAAGTGAACAGTTGGTTGTTTTGGTTGCAGGAGAAGTGGACGGGTGTAAAGATCTGAAGGACTGAATCCTCACGGTGAGACGACTCGGTCCCACGCAGCTCAGAGACAGCAAGGTTGTAATGTGTTCGTACCTCAGCGCACCTTCAGAGGTCTGGTGCAGTTCATGCTTCGGGGGTTGGAGGTGATTTGGCAGCAAGAGGAAGACCAACAGTTAGGTCTGTCACAATTATCACATAATCACCGTATCGCTATTATTTGAGCTGATCGCAATCGTTTTGAATATCCGTCAGAAGCGTTTCCATCGCTCTGTATAAAAACAACTGGATGAAGCTAACAGAAATGTCATGTTCCCCCATCACTGTTTGACTGGCGCTCTTTTAATGACATCGTGTTTTGCCTCTTTCTTTGCTGTTGTTCATTGGCACATGGCTGTAGTATTAGCACCACCAACAGCTTATCTGGAGTCATTTCACCTCTAACATTTAACTGACTGCAGCCTCTATTGACATTAACATTGTAGATTTACACAGCCAATAAATTGCTCTTCTTCAATTAAAATGTTAATTACAATTATTTATGTGACAATTAATCATCATTTCATGATTGCGACAGCCCTACCGACAGCCTATTAGTCAGGGGTTGTTATAATGTTTTTGCTCATCAGAGTTTAATATAATCGTCGGTGGTTTCTGGTTGTTACTGCAGGTGTGTATTATTGTTATAAAACGGCTAGAAAAATGTTCCAAATCTGAACGAAAAATGTGGTAATCATTGTCACATTGTTTTAATATGACAGTCTGACATGACACCAGCTGTGTCCTGTTGTATTCCACATGCTCATTGTTTGCTGTAAGCTCCATGTCTTCCGTCTGCATGGGTGTTTGTATTTTACAGGACTGAGCTGTGATGAAATGAAATGCTGACAAAATGCTGGCCCTGTGATGTTTAACATGATGGAAATCTAAAGCATTATAACTTTAAGGGTTTATTACTGCAAAGAAAAAGGGACTTGTAGGTTTAAAAATTCATATTGGTAGTTATACGTATATGATCTCCTGTTGGGCAACAGCTGACAGATTTGGAGAGAGAGTGGGAGGTCTCACTTAATCCTAATTATCCTTAAGATGAAAGTCCAGTAGGTTTTGAGGGGAGGGAGTCAGTTAAAATCATTTCCTTCCATTTAAACCAGATGATTAAACTCTCAGTTCCATGCTGGATTTGTGAATCACATCAGCGGCTGGCAGCTGAAAGGGCAGCAGAGACACAGGGCGAGGGGAGCGCTGTTTGAAATATTTGCAAATGGAGACACTGTTGACCCCCTTAAGGCCGCTTGGCTATGAAGGACAGCCATTCACAGATATTTATCGTCATTATTTTTTAAAGCATTTCAGCTTTATTAGACGTTCTGAAGTGGTAAGTGACGGGATAAGGCGGCGGCCGGATGCTGACATTCACAAAGGTCACGGAGCGGATTCAAACCCATGATGCCGTCTACCACGATGACTCGTATCTTAAAGAACATCTATCTCTCTCTCCGTTCAGTCACAGTCCATGCTAAAATGGGTAAATTAACATGTGTATTCGTGTTCGGTATGTTTCATGTAATCCATTTAAAGGCGTGCTGAGATGGAGGGCAGAAGCATTAAACCTCTCTAATGAAACCAGACGATATAACTTATTCAACTGCGTTTTCATCACAAATTCATGCCTCACTCTTAAATCAAGGCTCATCATTTCCACATGTCTGACTGCAGAAGATTTAGTGTAATTCTAACCTCAAGGCGGCGCTTACATCAAGCTTTAAATGTACACATGGTGAAATGAAAGCCAATCATATTGTATATAAAAGTATGACAGGATTAGCTGAAAAATGTGTGATATATTTTCAGATTCGTTCTATAAGTGGCCAGATAACGATGGAATGACGTGGGACTTTAATTGGATGTGACGGAGAACAATCTGGAGTCAGAGAGCTGAATCTTTACATTATTTGACAGGTTCGTCACAGATTCACATATTTTTAGGTGTTTTGTGTGATTGCCTTGTATGTTAATGACACGGCTTGTGATCCCCTGACGAGCCGCATGTTCCAGACCGGCAGAGTCTACCTCCTCACATCAGGCAGTGGCTGGTCGCTGCCAACGCCTTAGCTGCTTGCTCTCGAGTGCATGGACTCGGTGGCAGGACGCCATCTTAGCACCCTGACAGAGCGACAGAGCGAGAGACAAAGATGGATGTTGCTGGCATCCATCAGTCTGTTTGTAACTTTATATTCAGTATGTCCTTTGTCATCATTTGCCTCTTCATTATTTGTTATTATCTTCATCCTTCTTCATTAAATAAGGAAATTGAACCCGCTCTATTCAGGCTGACCCAAAACATTCAGACTGGAAAATGTCCTGCAATCAAACAATGAAAATCGGAGGAACAGTTCTGTGAATTTAAAGGCTCATGAGACACTGAAACACTGCAGAGTTTTAATACCTTAAAATGATCATGGTGGCTACTTATTTGATCTTTTATTCTAACAACTGGGAGGTAAACAGAAATACAAAGTCATCTACAAAGATTATATGCTTCCATGAAAGTGATTTGCCAACATATTTTCCAACTGATTGACCCGTTCGGTTTGTCCTCAGAATTTTCAACAGGGATCTCTCAACTTTGGTTGGGTGGATGGTTTGATACGACAGAACTTGGGTGATGGAGACCGGACTTTGCTTTCCATTTCCAACCATCAGTTGGGACAGTTCTTTATAAACTGCATTTAAAAATGGTTATGATGATGAAGGTTGCATCGTCCTGGGTGCATGTGACTGCTAATCACTTCCCGTTTTCAACAACAATCTAAGGTTTTATCCAACCGTGTTTATTGGTGTATGACCACAAGGGTTGCATAAAGCTGGGTACACGAGACTGTTGTTTGCTTCCTTCCAACTACGAATCGGGACAGTTTTTCAAACCGCAATTCCCATTGCCATCAGGAAAAAGGTTGCATAACACTCGGTGCATGAGAGTGCTGTTCGCTTATTGTTTCCAACCAAGAGTCGTGGAGAAGACCAGAGTTAGCTTCCCTTTTGTTACCATGAAAATTTATGTTAAGAAAGTAGTAACAGTAGCACAACATGGTTCAAGTCATTTAACCCAAACCATCATCTTATTTGAACCAAGTGTGTTTTTTGCCTACAAGGGCACTAAGTTAGAACACTCCTCTGGGTCATACTTGAGGACAGGAACATATATACACCTATATGGCTTGTGGGCTTGTTGATAGCTGGAAATTCATTCAAGATAGAGCTGCAGCAATTGCCAGAAATAATGCATGCGTGATGAGACTGACGCTGCTGTATAGCTCCACAATACTCGACGAACACAAAACAATATTAAATCTGAATATTTCTTAAAAACGTGAAAAGCAGAACTGAGCCCCCCTGAACACAATGGCAGGCTGAATAAGTGAAACAACACGGCAATTCACTCCGTCAGGCTGCAGGTGTGGTGTCACTGTGGCACAGATAGGAGTGTCTTACAGCAGATAGGACATCTTGTTTGTGTTCTCACTGTCACCACTGAAAACACTATATGCTGGAATAACATGGTAGTGATTGGAGTGAATGACACAATCAGTAAAGCAGCAGTCCTTTTGTGAGGGAAGTTGCTCGGTGTTTGCCATATCTATTCTGTTTTTCTCCTTTGAAACATTATGAATTGCACAGAAAACTCTCCCACACCGACTAATTTACACAAATATGTGCCCGTTTTCTTAGTGTGGAAAGAAGCCACTGATTTTACTAAAACAAGTGTGTGTATGTCAATAATTGAACAAAGCACTTGCAATGTGGGGAGCGGAGGGAAGCATTTATTCTCCCTCTCTCTCTAAGATGAAAAGTGAATTGGGAGATGGTGTGATTAGAGCAGACAAGGACAGACTGAAGTCTGACCTCTAGCTAAAGGTAACCGAGAGAAAGGAGGAGGAGGAGGAAGACAGAGAGATGAAGAGAGATATATATGGGAAGTCAGGAAGTCTAGTGAAGAGGGAGATATACAAGATATGATGGTTGTGTTTGTTTACAATGACAATTCAGATGGAGGGATTTTCTTGTGCCTTAAGATACAGTTTTGAGATGCAGTTTTCCGAGGATCGCTTCATTGAGCTTGAATTGGACAGATGAGTTTATTTTGGTTGCAGGTTGCCATGTCTGGATTTTGCAGGTGTCTCTTCTACAAAGTGGGAGCCTGTTGGAGGGTATTGACTTTTTGTCAGCTCTCGTTGAACCAGAGAGTTTTGGAGGGCTTTAGCTTTAAACAGCTGTGATATGAGGACATCTCTACTTGGCTTTGGAGATATAAGAAAAAAAAAAGAAGAAAAAACAGCAGCAGAGTGTGTATTTTCACCAAATCTGCCTGACTGTTTGGTAACACTGTCTTATGTCCATTTTATATGCAACGCTGCAACCTACACGCAGAGGTAAAAGGGGAATTGCACTGAAAATGTCAGCATCATGGGTACATAGTTCTGCATTGAGGCTGCTTGGTAATCGCATGCACTTGCAGAAGTGTGTTAGCATTAGGACTCTGAATAAGAGTTCAATACTTTTATGGCACCAATAGAATTGTTTCA
Organism: Brachyistius frenatus; assembly: GCF_029030835.1. NCBI lineage: Eukaryota > Metazoa > Chordata > Actinopteri > Embiotocidae > Brachyistius > Brachyistius frenatus. Next base: position 1,003,333 of record NW_027210726.1, read on the forward strand.
TTAATATCTAATATCAAAAAATGCCTCGCCTTTTGGTAAAACATTTTGTTACAGAGACAGATAACTTTTACTACGTTTATGCAGGAGTAAATCCCACCGGGGTCATTGAATGCTTTCTTCAGAATGTCTTACTTCATTGTTTTCATACTACTTACTAGCCACATACTTGTCTGAGTATGTAACTGGAGGCTTTTCTGTGTGCCTGTGTCTACGGATAGCATGAGGCGTTTAGGGAACATCAGTAAATTGTAGTGTCTCGATAACTTCCATGTGAGGCATTGAGTGAACATCAGTAAATGGTTAAGTTTAGTGCTAAATTTTATGAGGCATTTATGGAACATCGGTAAATTGTAGCATTTAGCGATAACTTGCATGTGAGGCGTTTAAGGGACATCAGTTAATTGTAGCTACAAAAAACATCCAGGTTACACTCTCCCTCTCTAAACTGCAGGAAAACTAAACATTTGTACCGTAATGTGTAATGTCCTTCTCTTTTTCTCAAAATGGATTTTATACAATTGTTATTGAAAAAAATAATTTTTCAGGAATTTATTTAAAAGTCAAGGCATTAGTACTGCCATGGAACATTTTTGTACAACACCCAGCCTTATTATTTATGATGCTGTTTTTTTTATGTGGGTATAATTTTTCAAAGACTTAATTTCCTTCATCATAAATTGTCCATCTAATAAACATTTTGGCAAAACACCTACTGAAAAAAACCCTGCTCAAGGCAAAAGTAAAACTCAAGGCACCACTGTTGGTTCAGTAGAGGAGTTAAAACAAGGAGATTTACTGTGAAGTTTGATACAAATGAAAAGAATTAATGAAAAAAAAAAAGCTACAAGGATTGACAGTCCTGCTGGAGCTGAGGAGATAAGAGAAGTAAAGACGCAAGGAAGCAGTGAGCACACAGATATATCTTGGAGAGCCAGAGAGAGATGGACAGATAGGGAAGAGGAAGCAAGAACTAAAAGCAGCTCTAAAATGGTGAGGAAGAGATGGCGTGATAGAAAGATAGAAAGATAAAGAAGAGAAGAGGCAGGTGGGTGGAAGTACGGAGGGGAGGTAAGAGTGGTCAGGAGAGAGATGGAGCAGTCGATAGGAGGGTGACTGAGGAGGGACAGAAAGAAGGAAGGAAGGAAGGGGGAGAAAGATTGGAGGTGAAAGATAATTGGGGAAAACTACCAGGAAAAGGTAAAGAGGCAATGGGGTAAAGGAGGGAAGAGATAAAGACAGGCCTGGGAAAGATGAAGCGGGAGAGTCAGAGGAAAGAATGAAGCTGAGGTCCATTCATGACTCTCAGAGGAAATCTTCATCAGATAATTTAATCTGAAAAATACCTGTGTGTTTAATACAGTTTTCAGTGCTGAGGAGGAAAGACACATAAGTTATAAACTATGTGAGAATGGTTTTATGTAAATATGCACATGCTCCTGTGTGAGTGTCGGTGTGTGTTTGTGTGTAGCTAAACAGAGATTGGAGTCTAGGGGCAGCGCCGGTGCTTTAGGAGAAGATAAGCAGACATAATTAAGAGGCCATTAATGAATTTGTTAATGAGCACTCCATGTAACAGAGAGAGACGGAGAGCGAGATGGAGATCATGTGTCACTGTGTGCCCGCATGCGCGTGAAGCCGAGAGGAAGGGAGGAACGCTCGCTTGGTGTGCGTCTCTTATATTCCGTATCAGGCGTTCCGTATCTGCTGGCTGCGATAAGTTATCATTATGACATATGTCCTGCCTGTGACACATACGCACTGTCATCTCCACCCCATTTGCATAAAGAGGGCTTTTAGCGATGCCCTTGTACCCTCAATGACAGTATCTCTGCATTAGTCAATGCGCGCGCACACACACACACACACACACACACACGCACACGCGCACTTCCACACAGTCGCACAGACCTCCTCACACATATAGATATATAGATAGATATATATACACTATGTAGTAATTGCTTAACATATAGTCACGTTTCAATAAAAATATGGAAGAAATTTGGAAAAATACATTTTAATACATGCAAAAATATACCTTTGATAATGGCCTGTTTGGTAATATGAACATTACCCTGACCTTTAGCCAGCTACAGTGGAAATGGGTTAGATTATATTTTTCGATATATTCGTTTACACTGAATTTTTTCAATTTAATTTAATTTATCTGCCACCACTAAGAAATCTCATAGCATTTGAAATAGTAAAGTCCAACAAAAGACCCTTAAGACATTATAAAAAGGAACCCAATCGTTCCACTATTCCCACACGAGTGAGAGCTGGAAGAAAACCTCCAACAGAACCAGACTCAACGGTGTGAAGCCATCTGCCTCGACGTCTGGGGTGATAGCAGAGCAGAGAGAGAAAAGGACAGCATAGATACAATACAATCAATACAGTACAATACACAATAAATACAATACATACTGAGTTGGTGAGTGGGGGCAGTAGCCAATTCAAATAAGTAGAATTTTAATGGACACCCACAATTGATTTTATGAATATCAATAAAATATTAGACTGCCTGCAAATTATAAAAATATGTCAGTCAGTACTTAAGCAAAAATAATAAAGTGTAAAAATAATTGGTTACGAGTACATCTGCTTTTAAATGTTTATGAAGTAAAAGTATGTAAGTATAATCAGGGACAAATACAAACTATTAAAAATAGAAGTAATCAATTCCTTGTGACTGTTATTACATTTGAAATGCAGTATATTATAATATGAGATTGTTATTGCGGGCACTCATTTTTGACTGTTTTAATTAGGACTGCAACTGATAATTATTTTTATATTAATAAGTTGATTATTTTCTTGATTAATTGAAAAAGTCAGACTACAGTCAGTCCAAACTGCCAAAGTACTTAAAAATGGAAACACAAGGCAGCAAATCATCACATTTGAGAAGCTGGAACGATAAAATGATGACATTTTTAAATAGAAAAAGATATTTACTAGTTAATTTTCTATCATTTGACTAATCACCTAAATTTTGTATTTCCTGTTTGGTGGTTTAATCTATTATAAAACACACTTTAGGTAGTACTATGTTAAGCTGTCAGATAGTGGAATAAAAAGTACAATATTTATCTTGAAATGTGGTGGACTCAAAGTATAGTTATTCATATGATCATAACAAAGTTCAGGAAGTTCTAGGTTAAATGAATTCTAGCTTATATACTCTTCTGTGACAAAGTCAATGCAATTGGTGTCATCTGGTTTTGTGGTAAGAGGTATTAATTATAACTAGCTTAATTAACTTTATTAACTTGACACAATTATGTAATATTGTTGAAGCCATTTTTCGAGCGTACAGCGTCTCTACTGCTGAGATTCTGTGGGCATAAACCTCTTTAGAAACCAAAGGTCTGGCTCTGGACACAAGATGAAAACATTTTATAAAACGTAAATATCAGAGTCAACTTCGATAATATAACCGTTCAACACTGACAGCTTCAAAATAAAGGTGACAGTTACAGTGACTGAACATGGGGCGGCACGGTGGTGCAATGGCTAGCATTGTCGCCTCACAGCAAAAAGGTTCCGGGTTCGAATCCGGTCCAGGGCCTTTCTGTGCGGAGTTTGCATGTTCTCCCTGTGCTTGCGTGGGTTCTCTCCGGGTTGTCCGGCTTCCTCCCATCACCCAAAACATGCACCTCAGGTTAGTTGGCGCTGCGGTCGTGGCAGCCTGTTGCAGCAGTTCCCCCTTGGGATGCTGCTGTAGCAAAAGAATTTCCCCTCGGGGATTAATAGAGTACAATAAAATAAAAATTATATTAAAGTAAATGTGGGTGAAAAAAAAAATCATCTTTAGTGCCATTTCTGAATATTTTCAAAATAAAAGTATTTTAATTGTAGTTGTCCACCCAGCTAGAATCAGCATGACTAACAGGTTTATAAATTGCACACGGGCAGATTGTTGTTCCCAAAAAAAATTGCCTCCAAGCTGGATCCTAACAAGTTGTGTTACTTAAAATGAAGCCACCTTACAGCGGTGCAGTAAGCAGCAGCATTAGCTGTGTGTAACTTATACAAACAGAGTGCCCCGCCTCCTCTTACATTTCGAGATAAAATGAACCCTGAAGCTTTAAACACATCAGCTTCAAATATTCACCACACACACACACACACACACACACACACACACACACACACACACACACACACACACACACACACACACACACACACACACACACACACACACACACACACACACACACACACACACCCTGAGGCTTGTGTTGTATGTGGCTGGAAGTATAAATGTTAGATTAGGATCAGTCAGGTTCGCTAGGGAGTGTATATATAAGAGAAGGTTGTGACATAAAGGAAGTAGAAGTGTGTGTGTGTGTGGGGGGAGTTTACATTTGAGCATGTGTGAAGTTCAGCAAGTGCAGCGCTGGGACCGGGGTTGCGTGCAGCGAGTCACCCTGGGAACCACTGACTGGGCGGTAAAATAGAAACACGAGCAGAGTTTGCTGCTGTGGATTTAATCTCCCCCACGGAGAGGGATTGATTCGAACTGCGTTACACGTGCATCGATGAGCTGGGAGTTGTGCTGCTTTTTTTTATTTATACTCCACTAGCCTTTCAGTAGCTGTCTTGAATCATAATGTTTGAAAATTAAAAACGATTTTCTGCCTGATAAAAAATTCCTGGAAAGCGCCACGGACATGTGAGGCTAAAAAGCTGCTGAGGAAATGCACACAACACTGACGTCTTGTTTTGTTCAGTGAATGCCATTTAAAGAGGTTTGGCATTCAATTTGAGAATGCTCCCAGGTTGTACTTATAGCCTCAGACACTTGGGCAGCTGCTTTCTTGAAGCTCGAAGCGACGGTGCTCACACTGTAATCTGTAATGCCAGCATGATGTACAGCCTGGCGGTTGTCCACTGACAATGACTTTGTGGACTCACACAATGTTTGTCTGAATTTATACATCCCAACAGGCTTTTTGTTGCAGTATTGTAATTGCTCCAAAAGCAGAAGTACTTTTCATCGGCTGCTGAACACTGCCAGAGTCTTCCCGTCCACTGCCCAGCAGAGTCCAACGAATAAGTATACAGTAATAATGCTAAATGTATCTTGGCAGCCTACTTTCCCTAAAAAAAAAAAATCCCTTTTGTATACAATGTACATTCATCTTGTCATTTCTCTGAATTGTTTTTATTGGATATAACAATAGTTGTAGAAGTGATGAGACCGATGCTTTGTGCTCTGCCGGGAAAGTACACATTTCTGTCCACATGCATTCAATAATCGATATGTGGTGACAGAGCACTATTTTATTCAATATAACTGACAGGACACGGAGATTGTTAAAGGAGCACTGCAGTTCATATATGACTTGGGTTCTATTTTGTACTGTGGCTGAAACAATTGGTTTGTAAATTCTGATTCCAGCTGCAACGACTACTCGGATAATTGATTAGATCATCGACAGAAAATCACCAACAATTTTGACAGTCTATTAATGCTTTTCAGTCAGTTTAAATAAATAAATGCTGAAACTCTCTGATTCCAGCTTCTTAAATCTGAATACTTTCAGGTTCCTTTAGTTCTCCGTGTTAATAAACTGAGGATCTTGTTGTTGTGGACTGTTGGTCGGGACAAAACAACACATTTTGGAGCTGCACTTGTGCCTTTTGGAAACGCTGGTCAATATTATTTGTGATTTCATGACATTTTAAAGACTAAACATCCAATCAAATGCTCAAGAAAATGATTCAATGATTAATTCATATTGAAATGATTTGTTGTTTGCAGTCCTGATTGTGATAACACTGTACTCATGAAGATATTTGAAGTATAGCAACCTTGCTAAAAATAGCTCCAAATAAGACAGGAGGCTTAAACGGTCATCACTTTCTAGATTTTTTAACAAGCCAAAGTTTAGCCAATTTTGCTCTTTTATTAGGAGAGAACGTGACCAGGCTCTCTGAAGACCTTTAAGGCGGACTAACTATTCTCATTGTGACAATCTCAGCCGATTCTAAACAGAGAATGGAGAAAAGTATGCCTGCTGAGTTCAGCTTAGTTTGTAATGTTTATTCAGACTATTCAGAGGACAGGAGGAAGGTCTGACACTGAATGTTCTTCATTCTGTCTAAACTTCACTCAGTATTTTAATGTCAGGAATATTACTTATTTTAATGACTGTTTTCCTCCCGGTGAGATATTATTAAGTTTATAATATTGTAAACATTGCTATTGCAGCTGCGGAGACAATATTTTGTCATGTTTAAAATCTAAATCCTAATCCTTTTATGAATTTATTATTTTTTCAAAATGATAATTTAAAAATAAAATTCTCACCAATGAAAAAGAACTGATGAAAAGTATTGATAAAGACCCAGACTGATGAGAGTAAGGATAAGATAAAAAATAAAATCTCCCTACAGCTGGCTGCTGGATAAAGACTGACTATGGGAGCGTCAGGAAAATGCAGTTCAACTACATTCACTATCAGCTGGTTGTTTTACCAATGTTTTGTGATTATTATTTTTATAGCACACGGTACATCTCTAGATACATATTGTCATGGAAGTAGTCATAAATAGAAACTAGATTTTAGTCAAATAGCTGCCCCCCCCTGTCCGTTCCATCCTCAGCACCACACAGCGCCCTCTAAATGTCCACAATAGAATTAAAATAAGTAGCGTCCATGGCATGTACAGTACCTCCTGCTAACGATCCCACAATGCATTTTTATGAATGACCAGTGCATGACTCAACAGCTGCTAGTTATGGTGTGAAGTGATAATAAGTAAGTGTGTGAAATCTTAATTTACTACTAACCTGCTTATTTAGTGCGAGTTATCACGGTGAACCTCGATGGAGCATCAATGTTAACGTGCTGATTTTTTTTACATCACTGCAAAACTGTTATTCCTCTTTGAATTAAAGCGTTTAATATCGTTCCCATTTCCACATTTCCCAGCCTCTCTGCTCTCAATCCTCCTGCAGCCCAAAGGGGCTTTGACTTAAATGTAATTATAAAAACTCTACTCCCAGACCCGCAGCAATTAGATAGTCAAAATAGCTGAGGATTCCCTCCACCGCCACCTCCACCACCACCAACGCCTCACCTTCCTTCCAATTAAACCAAAGAAAGAGCAAGAGAGGAAATGAGTTAGAGTAAAGCAACGTGGGAAAGTTGATCACCTTATTGAAAACCTGCCTCTCCGTCGCTCCCCCCCATCTCCTCATCCCTCTCCCCTCCAGAAGCCATCACTTAGGTCCACAGTAAATCTCCCCGGACCTCAGAAGGAAGCAATTAGTCCTGTTTTGCTATCCTGTTGCATGACAGTAATGATCGCCCTGACGACAGTCATTATGGCTTTACATGTTGGTGGGAGTCGGCGAGTTGGTTGCCAGATGCTTTGCATACTCCTCCTCACTGTAAACAGCAATTGAATGGTCCACTGAAGAATCTCTGGCTCTTGAGGATTTTGGAAGATGATCTTAAGTAAGCTCCAGCTAAGCCACCATGCTAGGAAGCATCTGCTTCAAGTGTCCTTGAGTGTCCTTCATTGACAGAAACATGCTGCTGCCGCCAGACATGTCCTCGGTATGTGACCCTAACTTTGGATTCCCCCCTGTAAAGAAAGGTGAGGAGAAAGAGGACACCTCAATGAAAAAGCACAGTTTTTATTTGTGAGTAGTCACGGGCTGTAGCTTGATATTTATTTGCCTTAATAGTACAGTGTTCAAATCCTCAAATAGGTCATGTAAACTTACCGACAGCAGAATTAATATATTATGAAAAACCTTTGAGAGTGATTGGAAAAGTCTCCATTATTCTCTCAACATTATTCCTCCATAATGCATGGGGAAATGTTAATCTAATATTCCTGTCAAATATTTCATTATCAGCAAGTCTCATTCTGATCACATCATTTGGTTCTAACTGTTCATGTTTTTGTAAACCCTCCACCTTTTGTCTATAACTCCACAAACAGTCTCGAACATCTATATTAAATATCAAAGTGACACCAATAAACATACCAAGTGGTCTTTTCCAGCTTTAAACCTTTAATCACAGTAACAATCAAGTCAGATAGAAGAAGCAACAAAGGTTCCCATACTGAGCACACTCCTAATCCTGAGGGGGGAACCAATTTGATTTTAATGACCATAAAGCTATTCCTCGTGTGCCATTCTCAGGCGGGGCTTTAGATCTTTAGCTCTGTTACTATTATAGTTTTCTGAACAGAGAAATCATAATGTTGTCTGTTTCAAGCAATGACCTTTTAATCTTTCACGCATAGCCCCACATTCAATTTGTTTGCCAAGGTCACCCTTAGCTGAAAGTACTGAATTATTGCTTTTAATAAACTGTATTGCTAAACCTGAGCTAATAGATGTCCATATGTTAAGTTATGACTCGGAGAGAATCACATCAGTTCAAGGAAAGGGGTTGACATTTTGGCAGAAAAGCTTATTGGCATTCTTGCCAAGAATTAGATGAGAAGATTGACACCACTGTCACGTCTGTATGCTAAATATGTAGCAAAGGCTAGCAGGTAGTTATCTCAGTTTAGCATCAATGGACAAAGAAAGAGGCACCAGCTCATGTGGCTGCGTCCAAAGGTAACAAAATCCACCTTACAGCATCTTTAAAGCTCACTTATTCATTTCTTGCATCATGTTTGCATTATTGTGGGTTCTGTGCCAGATCCTTCTTGTCATAGAAGTTGGAAACCTCTGAATATTAAGAGAGTTCCTTATGAGTTAACACAAAACACAATGAGTTTTAGGGGTGAAAATAGTTATAAATATTATATTTCTGCCAACAGAATCCTCCACACAGGACATTGAACAAGATCTTTTTATATATTGTGTAGGTAAAATGAAACCTTCTGATTGTGGTCTGATGTGTGCGTTCGTCTGTGTCTAACTGCCTCAGCCAGCAGTATCAGACATTATGTAGAGCAATGTTGATGGTGAGTCTGGTTGATTGTCAGACTTCATCACAGAAGCAATGAAGTGTGTGCATTCGTGAGTGCTTTTTATGTTGGTTTTTTTACTCGTGTGTGTGTGTGTGTGTGTGTGTGTGTGTGTGTGTGTGCGTGTGTGCGTGTGTGCGTGTGTGTGTGTGTGTGTGATAATCCATTTTACATCCACATGTATCATGAGAGAACTGTTCTGTAGAATTTAATTTGAAAACTGGCTAAATCCACTTCAGCACCTGAACGCCATTAAGTCGCCCACACACTCAAAGCCTCACCTCTTCAGTAAATGCACTCGGTTCCTCTCCGCCTGTTGGATAGACTCCCCTAAACCCAATAGAAGCTGCCTGTGCGCGGAGGTCTATCACATGGTTTTGTACCCTCGCAGGCACCCTTTGTACTGTGCTCCGCTGCAGCGTAATGGAGATACACGACGGCATTAAATGAATCAGCAGCAGCGAGCCAGACGAGCTGACCCCGCCGACAGAGAGGAAGAGGAGAGGTACTAAAGGGACGACTGGGAGGAAGAACACGACAGATGGGCAGATGTACAGGTGTAGAGGTGGAAGGGTTTAGAGGTTTTTTTTGGGGGGGGGGGTCACCGGGCCGCTGGGAGATGATAGGGTTGCCCGGATGGGTTTTAAAAGGGGAGGCCTGTCTCCATACGCATAAAGGGAATTATCCCCGTCCAGTTCAATAAAGCAGCTTGTATAATTACAGTGCAGTTTACTAGCTGCAGGGAAATTGAATCCCTCAGAACCTGGGCGAGAACGGCGAGAGAGAAAGAGGAGGAGGTAGATAAGCAAGTGAACAAAGAGGGAAACTCTGAAGGGAGGAGGAGGAAAAAGAGCGTACTGTAGTTTCCCTTTTTCTATTATCTTTGTGCGCAAAAATTAGACTCCGGCGCAGGAGCTACTGTACAAATGGCGTGTGTTTTCTTCTGTTTTCTCTAATTAGCCGCTGCGGGTTTGAAAAATGAAAGGCGCCGCTCTGCGAGGATAACCCCCATCTAGCCGGTTCAATTTCAGCTGACAAATGAACGGCGCGAACAAAAACGGCCCGTGACAATTTCACTCCTCCGCCCACCCCGAGGTGTCATCCCAGGACATTCTGGGTGGCTGTTTTGTTGTCGAGTCGTCGCCGTTTGGTGTCACCAATCAAAGAGCGATTGTATTGGATGGGGAACAGCTGCTTCAATGAGATCAGGAAATAATTAGGAGTAACATTTTGTGAACTGCGTGGCATTTCAGTTGATTGCAAAGCTGCCAACGAGAACTTCGTCGGGTGAACGAGGATGTACTGCAGTGTGTGTGTGTGTGTATGTGTGTGTGTGTGTGTGTGGATTTTGGTATGGGGGCATGAATGAATTGAGGACAGACTGGAGGAGAGAGTCTCTGCAAATCAGTTTAATTAAAGAGTACCGATGCATGAGATTAGATTGGGAGCCTATGGTGTAAAGGATATGATTACACAGTGAGAGAGATACAGATTGGAGATAGAGAAAGACGGAGAGTTGAAAAGAGAGAGTGAACGGTGGCGAGAGATTTGGGGGAGAAAACACAACCACACCACAACATGCCCCTGCGGTCGGCGTTGCCCGCGGGGATGCACCGCACGCCGGTCCCTCGGTGCTCCTCGGGTTGCCGCGGCACCCACGGTGTTTCCTGTCTTGACGATGTGGTACCTCCTGAGTCAGCTGGTGTGTGGATGAAACATCTCTGGCTGTGTGGCCTGTCTGTCGCTGAGAGCCTAATTAGTAGTGTCATACAGAATCTGGTGACAAGGTTCTGCACAACTGCTGCAGGACACGCACGTGCGCACACACACACACACACACACACACACACACACACACACACACACACACACACACACACACACACACACACACACACACACACACACACACACACACACACACACACACACACACACAATGTCCAGTGTCCTTGTTCGTGAGAATCTCTTGCACACTCCCGGAGGACAAAAATTCTAAGACCGCAGGCAACTCTTTTAATGTCATGAAATAAAAAGCATTTGCTGCATGGCCAGTTTACATTCGAGCCAATCATGTTTCAGCTTCAGTGTTTCTGAAATCCTTTAAAATTGGATTTACAATCACCGATGTCTCTGCTTTTCCTAATTTGCATGGGGACGTCAGATTGAAGTTCAGATCGGTGTAAATATGTTGAACGGACTTGAAGAGCAACGCATCAAACATTTTAATATACAGAGTGTTGCTTAACAATATAAAGACCTGTGTATCAGAAGCTGTACTGATGCTCAAAACCGTCAAGGCTGCATTTCCAAGTACTCTTCCTGACATTGTCACGCTCCCTCAAACCCCAGCTGACGTCTTGTATCTTAGCTGTGAAATTTGTTTCGCCTCAAAACAGTGAGCTGCAAGATAATTTGGGAATAAGGGATACAGTAACAAAGTCAGGGAGAGTTCTGTTAATCCTGAAGTAATATAATCACAAAACTCTGTCCCGAAAGAGCTTCATATTAGATCGACTGCCAATGAGATGCTTTAGTCAGCTACTGTAGGAGAAGCGTCTCGGAAATCAGCACTCTGATAAGTGAATTCCAGAGGAGACATGAGTCAATTAACAAAGTTGCAAAGAGGCCAAAATCTGTCGATGCTCAAATCAAGAACAGCAGAATACATCAAGCAGAACAGTGTCAGAGGGAATGACAATGTAAGCCAGTATCTACCACCGTTATCAGGGGAGGAGACGCGTGACGGATACCTCCATGACTGTTGATAAGTACAATCAAACTGGTAATGACCTAGCTTATAAAAATAGCATTTTGAAAAGTTTGTTAAGGTGGTTATCCACTTTGTGTTCATGTTAGTTCTGCTTTTTATTTTTTTTATTTTTTATAATTACAATTTTTTGTTAAATGCCAGTTATTTGTTGAAAGTATAAAGTTGGCTATTGTCCGTGTTTTCCCTGTCCAATAGAGCTCCATTGTTTTTCATACACTATTAAAAACTCATCAGTGAGTCACATTATTGCATCAGGTAAGATTTCCCTTTATTATCATGGACATGTCAGCAGGTAGTGTAGATTTGTTTTGACTCACTCCCACACACACCTGCCGGCTGCTTGGAACTGTGACCGATGGATCTAATGTTTAATCCGCTAATGAAAATAGTCCCCGACAAATGCGTATTCCCTCCCCCTCCTTTGTAATATTTGCAAAATAATATGCTGCACAGCTGTTTTAGTGAATTTGAGCATGTTTAATAAAAGAAACCATACATTTCCATCTTTAGTGGTAACCACTGGTCTCACTCAAAACACGCTACAGTAAATCACACTGTGGTGTCAATAAAACCGCTGAGCATCATGTTTGTTTTGTATCACTCCTGGCGTTCTCTCTGTCGCAGACACACACACGCACGCACGCACACACACACACACACACACACACACACACACACACACACACACACACACACACACACACACACACACACACACACACACACACACACACACCTTTCCCTAATGCAAGTACAGGGTCTACAATCTACGCAGAACAATTTAGAATTTGAGAATGAGGCCAGACATGATCACAGCAAAACTCAAAACTTTCTGACGTCCTTGTTCCATTTCTGTCTCTCAGTCCCAAGACCGATGTTCCTCGGTGGAGACGAAGATCTTTAAAATTTGTCACAAGTATAGTTCCATTTAAAAAAAATTAAAAAAATAAGCTAGCAAACAGGAGTAAACAGTGACTTTGATGGGAACTAGTTTCAGCTGTGCATTAATACTCGTCCGTGGCTCCAGTGGGTATTTCCGGTAGCGGGACGATGTCTGTGCGATTGAGTCAAACTAATCTACAGTGTGTGTGTTATGGTAATGAAATGACTTGTCACTCACTGATGTGTTTTTAATAGTGACAACAATGGAGCGCCATGGCGCAGAGGAGAGTAAAGGAGAACACCAAACTTATCCTGATGATATCAGAAAACACGACATGATGACAGGTGACATTTTTTTGATGATCTAAAATATTGTATCCGTCCAGCCCTGACAAGATATCACAGTTAATTTGCTAATGACATCCGGATGTTTAAAACCAACACGCGTAGAGCCGTGAATTCTCTCTGATAATAATGTGAAAGCAAATTGATTTTTCCTCCTTCTCTCAGTGACTCTGGATCAAATCCAAGTGAAGAATTCAGCAAAGAGTCGTCCTGGGTTGTTTAAATTCGTCAAGTCATTGTCGATTCACCCTTCCCTACAGCCCATTACCCATCTGCTCCTACACACTCGCACTGTCGCTACTTGAGGATGAAAGACCCACCTACGTGTGTGTGTGTGTGTGTGTGTGTGTGTGTGTGTGTGTGTGTGTGTGTGTGTGTGTGTGTGTGCGTGCGTGCGTGCGTGCGTGCGTGCGTGCGTGCGTGTGTATGTGTGTGTGTGCGTGTGTGTGCATGAAGACAGCAATTGGTTATTAACTAATGCACGGTGGGAGAGCGTGTCCACCGCTGCCGGCCTCACCGAGGTCAGAGGTCGCTGACGCAAAAGCACACCAGTCCCTTGCAGGGCCGACACTGCCTCATCCATCTCTGTCAGAGTCCCAGCCAAGAACACACACGCACACACACACACACACACACACACACACACACACACACACACACACACACACACACACACACACACACACACACAGATGCAGAGGCACACACACGTGTAGGCCTTCTCAGGTGGACATGTGGGCTCATGTCAGACGTGCACACAAACATACACAGCAGGTATGTATTACCTGTAATTACACACACACACACGCATACACACACACACACACACACACACACACACACACACACACACACACACACACACACACACACACACACACACACACACACACACACACACACACACACACACACAGATGCAGAGGCACACACACGTGTAGGCCTTCTCAGGTGGACATGTGGGCTCATGTCAGACGTGCACACAAACATACACAGCAGGTATGTATTACCTGTAATTACACTCACACACACACATGCATAATCACACACACACACACGCACGCACACACACACACACACACACACACACACACACACACACACACACACACACACACACACACACACACACACACAGACACACAGACACACACAGATGGAGCATCTGGCATCACTACCACATGCATTTTGTGTGCACTCTCATGGGAAACAACTGAGAAGGAGAATGACAGCAGCAAGTTTCAGGACCTATTTTTTGTCATGACCTTTTTGTGTAATGCGTGTGCGTGTGCGCGTGTGTGTGTGTGTGTGTATGCGGACTTATTTCATGTCGTCTCCCAAACAACTAAAAAGTAACAACCTCTTCAGGCTCAGTCACATAAACAGACATGAGATATGCATCCATAAAACACGTCTGCAGATATTTAGTAGACTGAGCAACGCTGCGGCCGGTCATCGTTGTTGAGCCTGAGAACAACAGAGCACATTGCATTTTAATCACAATATAGAGTTTGTTGGGGGATGTTTGTGCAAAATAATGCGTGGAACAAATGGACAATTATTCGCTGACTGTTCAGTCTAAAGGCAACAGTTCAAGGGGGCTTTGTATTAAGTAAACTCCTCCTACAGCTGCTGTTTGTGCTCCTACTGAGGTGTCCTCGTTTGTCCTCTCTACCAGCTCTATCGACTGTTAAGTACTTGACACTTTGATCTTTTGGCTTCCTGTGCACAGACAGATAATATGAGAATAAGAAATCGCCATTTACCTGCAAATATCAATGCAAATTTAATGTTGAGGTTTTATTACTTCAACAGAAATGACCAGGACCTCATGTCACTGAGAAAACCCTGAAAACCGAAGTGCTTTTATGGACATGTGTACAGACACGAAGCAGTGACTAGAAATAAAACAGTTAACTAGTTCTTGCCAAGCACAAACTGACCCCAAACTTCAGATCCCAAAACGGGTCGGTTGGGTTATTATTATTTTATTCACATTAGGTTTAAGTTAATTTTCTATGGATTCAAGTAGCAAATCACGTAACGCCACCTATTAGTTTGTGAACTACCATTTTGAGGCGTCCAGTCTTGCTTTTTGGCCGTCGCCGTCTTGTCATTTTGGAGCCATAAGTGACCATATTCAGATGAGCTGGAGAAGAGTGAGCGGAGGATCTGACTGAGAACCAGAGGACACTATAACAGCCTACTTATTCCTGCAAGCTGACTAAACCACAGGAATTTCAGCCATACCATACACTCCCCCAAACATACCTCTCTTTGAGGCCGAATATCTAATTAATGACTGAATTATTTTCAGAGGCACTACCAGAGCACTGAACAGATTTAGCTCATGACCCCATAATGACTTTCTGAAAAAAATTATTGACTTTGTTTTTCTTGAGAGAAGTTGATGCTTTTTGAACAGAAGTCTATTGGAGCCCGAGGTTCTTTGAAGCCAGCCCCTGGTGGCCCACAGTGGTATTGAACTTTAATGTATTTTACATTGGCTTCACTTTTTTTTATACACAGCCTACGGTTGAACTTTGTGGATCTCTGAAGACATGTTTTGTGATAACTAGAAAAATAATTTTGCAATATTGTGACCAAACCCTGATTTATCTGGCAGTACTTCCTGCACATATAAGTCAGAGAAAAGGAAACACTTTTACACAGCAGACATGGACTGTGACTGCTGGAATCCTTTTTCAGACAGTCTCAGGACTAAAAGCTTAAAACAGTTTTATTAGTATGACTTGTAGACTTTGAGAATTTGGCCAATTTGTATCCTTTCTTTCACATTTTCATGAGCCATATTTATTTCCTCCGCTTATGCGTTGCTGTGAGTTATGGCACAAGATGCTTTAAGTGTCATCCGAAGAGCTTCTATAGACAGGAAATTGGCTTTTATTTGCCTCTTAATAGCTTTTAAGGGAATATTCCTATTTATCTCTGTATAGGTCAGCACTTACCAGGGAGAGCAGAAACATAGCGCGGTGTTAAATGGCTGAGAGATGGAAGGTGTTGTACGGAGAGCTGGGAGGAAGAGAGCAGTAAACTGAGGAGGGGAGGCTTTTTCGAAAAGAGAGATGTCTGTGATGAAGAGAGAAAGAGTGTGTGGGTGGAAAGTTTGGTTCCTGGCCATTGACTCTTTTCAATGTTACAACACGAGGGCCATTGGTGATTGATCTCTCCACTCGCCTCCCACCCCTCTCTCTCCCTCTGTGATCGCCCTCTGCTCCTTTGTCTCTTGCTGATTCACTCGCTTGCTTTCATCCCTTCCCGCTGCAAATGTTTTCACATAGTTTATCTCTATCCTTCTCCCTCCTTTTTCTAACCTTAGCTCCTTCCTCAATCAAAGTCCTTATTCCTCTGTTTCGCTCTGTGTTGTTAATCTTCACCTTTTCCTCATTTTCCTCTTTGCTTTTTCCCGTTGTCTTCCC
Source organism: Brachyistius frenatus (assembly GCF_029030835.1). NCBI lineage: Eukaryota > Metazoa > Chordata > Actinopteri > Embiotocidae > Brachyistius > Brachyistius frenatus. The sequence continues at coordinate 1,019,728 of NW_027210726.1, forward strand.
TTTTAACTCTCTTTCCCCTTCTTCGGTCTTTTCTCCCCCCTTCCTTTTACATTCCTTTCTTTTTCTACCTCATCTTCCTCTCTCCGCCATGCTTCTCCTCCTTCATTGCCTCTCATCTGCAGTGTTTTTCTTACCCCTTCCTCCCCCTACAATGCTTCACCCATCAATCATTCTTCTTCCTGTCCTCTCTCCCCACCCTTGCATTCCCAACGCGCTCCTTTCCCCCCCCACTTGTCCCCTCCTTGTTCAGGCCTGTTCCTACCTGTCTTTCCCTCCGTCCTCATCTCCTTGTCCTTCCTCCCTCCCTCTCAGGTGGTATTGGGTCCCGGCCTGGATTCGCACTGGGTGGGCTGAGTCTCCCAGCTGATTGTTGCTGTAATTAACATCAGTAAAGAAGGGTCCTGGGATAGTGAAAACCTCTGCACTGGCTGACTCACAAGGCTCTCTGTCTCTGTCTCTTCCTCCTTTGACCGGGCCTCTGCAGTGCTCTGTTACAACACAAGCTTTAAAGTGAAGACTGAAACACTCATCTAAATCTTACTCGAGGCCGTTACACACCGAGGACATGATGAATACATGACAAGAAGCCAAGTTCTTTAGCTTCTCCATTCGTTGTCTTTAAGATCATTGTCTTTGTCATTTTTGTCCCCTTTGTCACATAGCACAGTGACCCGAGACACAATTAACATTGTCATGAGGAGATTGTGATGGTGACTCCAGTTCTGCTTCCACACAGTGTGATTGGTTGATGCCTTCTACTTGCGGTGCAAAAGTGCTGAAAAATTGACCTTCTGAAATGTCACTTTTCTGCCACATAACATTCACTTTCTGTTTGAAAGTACTCATGACAAAAGGGACACTATTGATGTGTGAATTAATTGAAAAACAACAACAACAAAAACGCCCCAGTACTTAAAGACTTTAACGTTTTCTTTTAACTTGTTTTTGTATTATTATTAATAAGCAGCTGTTAACGATTGTGTTGGTTGGAGACTAAAGTCCTGCATTACATGAGGGCTGGTCCCTGTTCCATCAGCTTCTGTAAATGAATGAGAATAGAGAGTAGCGTTTCCCCGACGCCATAAGCACTTTCATACTGGTGGATCATTTTTAAAACTGTTGTCTTTGGACGATATTTCAGCATTGGCAACAGTATGCACAAGGGGATGAAAAGATTGCGTGATGTGCCACCACCCCAAAACCCACATTTTTCTGCATCGCTTCACATTACTTACTGCTTTGGTGCAGGAAGTCAGCCATGAGGATCAGATATGACTGTAAATGGTCATTTCTAGGTCTAAAGAGTCAAATTCTGAGTGTACAGTGAGAACCAGAATGTCAAGAGTAGAGAAAGCTTTTATAAAAGCCCTGTCGCATGACCTGCAAGTACCTACTTAGAGCCCGAGCTGCCAGGTCCCCATTAACAGCTTGTGAATATGCAACTTTTAAGCACAAAACAGGAATAATAAAAGTACTAAAACTATATTTTCACACTCAAGGTTTAGTACCTGTAAGACCTCGAGATCGGGTTATAAAACGGAAACCATCTTTTAGCCTGTTTGGTCGTTAAGGTGCTTTAATGTCGACCCCCAAATTTGTAATTACTCTCATTGATATGAATTAAATGGGGAGCTTTTGGGGCCTCTTGGATTCTGGTTCACAAAGCAGTTGATGATAATCAGCCTTTCCCCGGGTTTATTTTGTTTTATTTTATTTTGTTTTATTGTACTCTATTAATCCCCGAGGGGAAATTCTTTCGCTTTACTATCTGTCCTCTAAGATGAATCTAGCATCTACCACAGCATTTGTTTTTAGACTTCTCTTATTGTCATATCTCCAGCAATTGAATCTCCTCATGAGTTTATTATGCCTTAAATTAACTGAACTTTAACCGGAGAGGTTGTCGCTAACATTACGATCATTTTAAATTTTGAAAGGCAACTGACAAATGCCAATAGGGATGCAGGGTTAGAAATCCCAAAGAGTTTGCGGTTTTGCTTCAGATGACTTGCCATCAAGGTTACAGCACGTTTTAGGGCTCGATTTTTCTTTTCTTTTTTTACTTTTCAAACAGCACCAGTAACTTCAGATGGTGTTCAGTGGTTTTCCTCCCTGATCCACTTTGTCTCATCGGTGCCTCTCCTCCTTCTTGTCTCCACATACTTTTTTTGATTTGAAACACAACAACCCCTTCAGGGACCTTTCCTTTTGCTGTGCTAAAGTGTCACCTCCCTCCCTCCCTGTCTCTGTCTTTGCTCTTTTCTTGATTTATGCTCGCCGTCTTTGTCTCACTCTTTCTCCCTCTCATCCCATTTTCCATTTTGTTCTTTATCCTCTTTCCTTATCTTCCCCTAAATATACTCTGCCTCACTCATTTTCTGAGACAGCTGCTTTTGTTTCTGTCTCTCGCTCTCTCTCTGACTTAATCATTAGGCAATTCATTTAAGCTTTAAATCATTAAGCTTTAGAGCACAGAGTGAACAAGTTCACCCGTTGCTTTTCTAATTAATCCACAACCTCTCACTCTCCCTGACCTATAAGTGTGTGTGGTGTGTCACTTAATGTTTAAGTGCTTCCTGGTTCCCACTGAACATTTTTCTCAGTGTGTGTCTGTGGATCTTTGTGTTCTTGTCCAGGTGTGGTTATTTTGTTGCTGTATAGTGAGTCATTTTTGTAATTACGGTCGTGTTGAGCTCAGTATCCATACCAATTATACATCGGACAGTCCTGCAGGGCACAATTTTCGCCCTCTGCCACTGCTCAGTGTAACGTGTTTACTCAAAATGATGTTTGCATACTAATCATTTGTTTCCCGTATGTGTTTGGAGGAAATATATTTCGGCTGTTTCCTTCACATTTTACCAAGCACAGGACTTTTGCTTTCTGGTTTCTGGTTAGCATTTACAAATCCAAACTTATTCCGTCTCATACTTACAGTCTGTTTTGACTTTTTACCTGCATATTCCACTGAAGACGGGTCCGTCACGTTGCGTGTGCATCGCGATTTTATTCCATCCGCGGCACGGCTTCATATCCCATCAGGAACATGTTCGACGCTGAGATTTGTCTGCCCGTTTTATCTTACTTCCTGATTTGGTCACGTTTCCATGATTTCTGTGCTTCTGTCGTGAGTAAACGTTGTTAAACGGCTTCTTCTTTGTCTGTTGTGTGTTTATTGTCGTCATTTTCTTTGTGCTGCAGCCTACAGACAGAGTTAATACAGCCTGCTCTGTTTTAGTCATTAAAAACATGAATCCTCCTGTTTATTGCCTAACTGTTTTGAATACTGTGTCTGTAGCGGGAGAAGGCATTCCATGTCCATATTTGAAGACCATGGGGGTAGATGGTGATGTAGTGATGTGTTTTACGATTTGCACATGGATGTTGTATTTTGAAAATTGATCGGATTTTCTCAGACTGACTTCCTGCCCGGTCGATCTGCTCTGTTCAGCTTGCCGCAGTCTCCGAGCGGCTTCCGTCAAAAATAATCTCAGGCCCCAGACCTGCTCCTGCTGCTGACACACACGGCAAAAAGTTTTTTTTTGGCGGCTTTAACATCTTCAAAAACTCATGAAAGTTGGTGCCTGACGCAAGTTTCATGAGGTTTGGAGCATCGTTTGACCTTAAACATCAACTTCCTGTGTCACGGCGAAACATCAGGCTTAGCCACATCGCCCTGGCTATACTATATACTATATACTATATACTCTATACAAAAATGAATTTTGGGTCACTTTTTGGACGACATGACTTTTCTTTTAATATTTTGGACAACATACTTTGGATGTTTTGGATGACTTTTTATGACTTTTTGGAGTATGACCTTTTTCTGACATGCATGCCTCAAGTTACTTCTCACTGAGCAACTGCTATAACACCACTGTGTTATCCGAACATATGAAAAAAAAAAGTCACTTTTGGACTTCTTTTTTTGTTTTGTTTTGTATTGTTGTTGACCTTTGGTTTGGTATTAGTATGACTGCACGTACAAACCCAAAACTGTGGCTTACCCTTAGAGGGACTTGCCTTAGGAGGTCTCGCCCTCACTAAACTGTGAACCTTGCGTGTTACCTCGGCGGGTAAACCGTGAACCTTGCGTGTTACCTCGGCGGGTAAACCGTGAACCTTGCGTGTTACCTCGGCGGGTAAACCGTGAACCTTGCGTATTACCTCGGCGGGTAAACCGTGAACCTTGAGTGTTACCTCGGCGGGTAAACCGTGAACCTTGCGTGTTACCTCGGCGGGTGAACCTTGAGTGTTACCTCGGCGGGTAAACCGTGAACCTTGAGTGTTACCTCGGCGGGTAAACCGTGAACTGTGTGTGTGTTACCTCGGCGGGGCTCGAACCCGTGTCTTCATGAGGTCGTTTCCAGCTCGGAGTCGGCGTCGTAGACCGCTGGACTATCTTCGGCGCCGGAGGAGGATCTTCAGCAAGAGAAAGAGTTTCACGGAGTTCACTCAGAGCTTCCAGTGACTCAACCGACAGTCTGGTTAACTCAACAGGTAAAAGATTCTACTTCACCCAGGTTGCTATTAATGGTTCAAATTCCACCTTGGCCTGTTGATGGTGATTCAACTTTTAGTGAAGTTGAAACGTTTGGAGAAATTGAAAAAGTTTTGCATACACCGCACATTACAGGAAGATATTTAATATCACTGCAGATCCCCTTGAAAACATATATATCTACTATCCAAAGAATGTCTGTGGAAATTTTGGTCACATTTGAATTAATATTTGTGGACAGTGGAGTTATAGGTTGTGAGCCAAAGATTTGTCACAATGCAGACCATCACCTGGGAAGATTGGTGGTACAATGGTTAGCACTGTTGCCTCTCAGTAAGAGAGTTGGGGGTTCAATTCCCCCCTTTGTAATGACTTAAAAAATAAAATCATGCTATAGCATGTCATCCAAATTGTGAAAAAAAAAGAAGTCATACTACAGCAAAAAGTAACCTAAAAGTAATTTTTGGGTCACTTTTTGGACGACATGCTATAGTATGACTTTTGGGTCATTTTTTTGGCCGCCACACCACGGGCACACCGATCGACGAAAACAAATTCTTATGATAACTTTTAATTCCAAATATGTTAAGAGGGCACAGACTCAATTTCAAGTCGGTCCGACAAAATCTGAAGGAGGAATTTGTTAAAGTACAACATGTGCGAATCTCCAAAAATGGCGACTAAATTCAAAATGGCGGACTTCCTGTTGAGTTGACGTAATGGTGCAATGTAACTTTTTTGTACGTCTAGGTGTGATACACATGTCCACCGAATTTCGTGCATGTAACTAAATGGACCCGCCGGGGCATCTGTTTTGGGGGGCGCTAGCGAGCCATTTGGCCACGGCCACTCGCGACTCCACTAAAATATCAAATTTTTCGCCGGGAGAGATGGGTGTACCAACTTTCATGAGTTTTTGAATATGATAAAGCCTCCAAAAATGCAGTTGTTTACGGAGAATCATAATAATCGCTTGGATAGCAATAGGGCCCATCGGTGGTTGGGCCCGAACAAATGAAACTTTGACACTAACTTTTTGCAGACAAGATATGGATCCACATTTTATGACATTTCTTAATCATTTTCAGAAACACAGTTTAATAGCATCAGAGTGGTGAATGGATATGTTTCTGACAGCCACAGACCTCAGTTTGCATTATGTCTCTGGCTGGGTGTCACATTGTTGATACTTTCAGGGCACCAAACGAATTGCTTTGTATTGTCGGTGCCACATTTGGATACATAAACTCCCTTTCTAAACTACATGATAATAATAGATTTGTACCATAAAGGGCAATGTATTTTTTGTCATTGTTAAAAGCACCTCTCAGGAACAGGTATTGAACTCAAACTATCAGTTGCAGTAGATGTGATGCCCGATCTTGATTCTGTCACAATAATCATCGTTGGCTTTTTGATATGACGAGCATAATTTAAACCACACCTTTACCACACTGTAGTTAAATATTATATCAGTAAATTGATTGAAAAATTTAAGGACATTTTCAGTTTATCACAATCAAGGTCTTACCTCTGCTTTGCCCCTGATTTCTGCTGGTAGTAATGCCACTGTTACATACTTACCATATTGTGTTTACATGCCGTTTTATTGTTCATTGAGGGATTATTAACATTTCCATTGTAACTACAGTTTGCACATTTCAGGTGTGCTCCGTTTTGGTCTCCCCCGCCTCCCAAAAATGTGGTTTAAATAATTGTCTTTGCTATTTCATACATAAAAATAGCAATGTGGCCGTGTTCCCAAATCTCAGCAATTACAGCACAGTGATGTCATAAATATTCAAAATGATGGCCAGAATTACACAAAAAATGGGAAACAAACGGTTTAAGTTTGCAGAATCTTCCTCTCTAAGTGTCTAAGTGTCAAGTTATACAGCTGTTGTCAGCATCCTGTGGTAGTTATGTAATCTGATGATGCTCTGACATCATTGTAGTTTTTTAGACTCACTTCCAGGAAAGTAGTTTAAATAAAGCTTTCCTCTTACTTCCAAAAACAAGTGACGCAGTTTCACATCCTCGTGTTTCCCATAATTTCTGACATGACTCAGGATCAGGATCAGTCAGGATCGCAGCCACAAGCTCTGAAGTTGACTTCTTGTCTCCTCAGCTCTACACTCCTCCTGCTGCTGTGTGTGTGTGTGTGTGTGTGTGTGTGTGTGTGTGTGTGTGTGTGTGTGTGTGTGTGTGTGTGTGTGTGTGTGTGTGTGGGGGGGGGGGGTTGGAAGGGCTGTGATCTCTTTTCTGAAATACATTCTGACGCGTCATGATCAGATTTTACCACGTGTTAACTCAATCTTCGCTGACTGAGCAGTTATTTTGCCAGCAGATTTGTCTCCTGTTATTTGGCAACTCCTCCTCCACTAGTCGCTCCGTATTTCTTTGTAAATGTTTGTTAACTCCAACCAAAAACATGCCTTAACGGGGAGTCTGGTAAACCTTCGGCACGATCGCTCTTCATCACTTTTCGTCAGAATTGATTTTCCTAAAAGCTGAAGTTGGTCTGCAGTGAGAGGGAGAGAGAGAGAGAGAGAGAGAGAGAGAGAGAGAGAGAGAGAGAGAGAGAGAGAGAGAGAGAGAGAGAGATCGAATGGAAAAGAGGGAGAAGCAGTTTGCTTTGAATGCGTCCCGCCCATTTCTCTCTCCCCGTCCTATGAGGGATGAGGCTGCTGGCGGTTTGGAGATGATTGATGGTCCTTGTAAACATGGCCATTACCATATAGGCTCTCCCCGCCTGTGTCCCCATTATTCACTGTCAGCTGAGGACACTGTGAGCCCCTAATTTTATGCAATTTAGCGTTCACTTAATGTGAAAAGCGAAAATATGAAAACACGTGGTGCTTCCTCATCCTGTCTCCAGATGTTTTCGAGCTTCTGGACGGAGTCTAAATATGAAAAAAGAAAAAAACCCCAAAAAACATGGATTTTATTGTGATGTGAAGAAAAATAATCTACATATCATACTCCCCTTGTTCTCATTTCAATACAGGATATGTTATTGCTTTTGTGGCTGCCGTCGCGCCATTGGCTGCAATAACTGCTGGGAGATGAAATACTAGCAGTTGTAAAATCCATATGTCCATAGATTAATAGCTTCAGGCTCTCATGCTAGTGGTGAGAAAGACAATATTAGAGTCAGTCGGGAGTAATAAGCTTATTAACTGTGTAGAAAGCTGAGAAGGGTTTCTGGGACCAGTTTGCAGAAGCATAGCATGTTAAGTCGCAGCGACCAAGCAGGAATTTGCCCACATTTGATAAAAGAGAATTATAATGAAATGACCTTGACCTACTGGCTGAGATGGTCTGAACTAGCCAGTGCACATAAGCACTCTGACTTTGGTGCATGAGGATGCGTGCATGCCCTTGTGTCATGCACCGGCAGCAGCGCAGGCACAGACCAGAAAGACTCTTCTCGTTTTACTGCATGAACAGCATGCGACTGTAAATTACTGCTGCTCTGTTGTTCAGTCTCAAAGAGTAATTACTTGGGAAATTCCACCGTGCTTTGTTTCCACCTGTCACGCAGCACAAAAAACAATCTGTCGTTCAGCCGACTGAGTTACAGTAGTTGTTTCAGGTTCAATATGCAACTCAATTCCACTTGGCAGTTTAAAGAATGGAGAGAAAACAGCCTCGACTGGAGTGTAAATTTTGTCCCCTGATTTTGATTTAGTTTGAACCTTTTGACAAAATGTTTAAGTCACGTTTTAAGGCTTTAATTGTGGTTGGTTTTAGTCTTTCTTTCTGCCAAAAAAAAAGACATTAGTGCTGATATTGTTTATATCTATCACAAGGTTAGGTTTGCATTTTCAAGCACTGCCTGTTTGACTAGAAATGCTCTTTGTCTGTTGGTCCTGCTCAACTAGCAGTATCACAGCTTCCTTAAATACATGTCGTTGTTTGGGTGCAGCTCAAGTGGCAAGCCACTGTGACATCACTCAGTTTGAAAACTTGAGTTTGTCATTTTGGGTGTTGCCATGTTTTTGGGGGTTGAGAAGTGACCATATTTGGATGACATAGGTAAAAGTGAGGGATGGATTTGACTGAGAACCTGTGGACATTATGCCCACTGGCCTCAGGTAAGTCAAACCAGGCACGCCCACAAACATATCACCTGAGGCCTTTATTTATTGCATTAAGGAGTAGGGATGGGTTATGATTTTTGAATAGTCATTAAAATATAAAAACAAAATCAAATAGGATACGCCACTATCATCCTTCCTTATTTCCCTGGTTTTTAATGGCACCTGGTTGTAATATGTTACTTCTGTCATAAGGTGGAAATCCCATCCCTATTATGGCATTATTTTTAGATGGACCACAACAACACTGATTGGGAGGAGGGAATTTCGTTATTGACTCCAAAATGACAAAAATTGTACTGATTTGTCTTTTTATCAGTGAGGTTGATCCTTTTTGAACGAGAGTCTGTTGGAGCCACAGGTTTTTTTGAAGCCAGCCTCTCGTGGTCCTCAGTGGTACTGCACTATAAGGCACTTATGCGTTGGTTTCACTTTTTAGACCCACAGACTACATCCATTTTTAGGATGTTTATGGTTTAGCCTCACAGGAGAGAGACTGCCCCACATAAAAACAACAACCCCATAGGTTGTTTGTGAGATTGGCTCAATATGAACCGTAGTTCAATTTTATTGCTGAACGACTTCTAGCTGTTGGGCAAGACATAAAAAAAAGACATCAAAACAACATATGGACATATAACTGATAGATAACTGACACAGACAAGATGCTACTTATTAATGGTAGTGCAGCATGTAAAGCTGCCAGATCAACTTCTAAAGAAGACGTGGATATGTTTCAAAGTGTACTTTTGTGATGTTTTTGTCATGGAAAGAAGCTTGTATGCATTCCATAGCATTCATTAATGAAGTTACCTGTGGAAGATACAGGAAAGCTACGACATCATCGGTGCCTTAACCTCATATGCAAGGATTTCTTCCAGCAAGCAATTGCTTTAAGATATTAGCACACTTACCAAAAACAAAGCACATTATCAATCTGCCTCCGCTGTCACGCTCCACACCAGGGGGTAGACTTTGAAGACGAAGTGAGGGAAAGGCAGGAAGTGTGCTGTTTTTTTTGTGTGTTTTTTTTCTACACTCAAAGCGTCCTTCATGTTGGAACATGTGAAAGGTGATGTAAAACTCACTTCAAACATGTGTCTCTTCAGTGAATCCGGAGGGAAACCGACTCTATGAATGAGCTGCGGGCTTCTTATTGCATCACCTTTATTGCAACAGGAAGAAACAGAGTTTGTGTCCTGATTCCATACAAAAAGTACATTCTATATTACAGGACACTCATTTATGTATGTATTACTACTTATTTCTTATTAATTAATAGAACATAGCAGTATTAAGACAGTACCAGCAGCCCATATGCTCTGTTGTTTTTGTTTTTTTGCCGTGGATTCATTTTGGGGTCTGTGATGCATAAAGCTGCTGATTCCCTCCCTGTAAAGTTTGTAAGCTTTAATCCTGCCAAACCCTAAAGCAGTCAGTGAACTACAATGACCATAATTCATCAGCGATGTTGCACATCTGCGCTCCCTGGAATTCGCCAACGTCGCTGCTGACACAGAGTGAACAGAGAGCATTTAAGAGGACATCTCGACAAACAGATGGAAGTATAATAATCAGCTATCGTCGCCGCGCCATCAGCTTCAAGTGGTTTGACAGACTTCAGCATCTGAAAAAAAAAGAATTACCGCGCTTGACAAATGAGACATCAGTAGCAAGTGTATCCCGGTGCTGCTGAAACGAACTGCCTACTTGTGGGAAACGCATTTAAATGCTTAGCGGTAGAATCATAGACATTTACTCTCATCTCTCCCTCTCGCCTCTCTTCACCATGTCTGCTTTTCTTGTCCCCAATACCTCTTACTCCTGTCTCTGCCTTCTCCTCTTCCTTTGAGTGACAGTCTGTCATTCAGCAGTCTCTGCTGCTATTAAGTGCCCTTCCTCCTTTTCTCCCTGCATCAGTCGTTTACTATTTTAAAAAGAGCTAAAGTAAGGACTTCCCTGCACATTAGGTATGCAGTTTTTGAGTTGAGATGGGGGAAAAAAAAGTAGAAGAGATGGAGAAAGAGAGAGAGAAGGAAATGAAGGGACTGAAGGAAGAGAGAAAGAGAAAGAAAGCTGACAGAAAGGAAATGAAATAGGAGAGAGAAATCAAACAGAGCAGAGTAAAAGCAAAACTGAACATCAAACTTAAAGGGAAGTGAACATGAGTAGTTCTAGTAAAAATCCTCATATACACCTTCTGATTAACATGTAAGAAACGCCGCAATGTGCCAACGATATTGAATTTTATTTGTGTCGAAGTAACAGAACAACATTTCCTAATAATCCAACAAAAATAAATGAATTTAAACACAACCCTGTTTCCTAAAAAGTTGGGACGATGTGTAAAATATAAATAAAAACGCAACATGGTGATTTGGAAATCCTATAAAACCATGTTTTATTGAAAACACGACAAAGACAACACATCAAATGTTGAAACGGAGACATTTTATTTTATAAATAAAAAAGATGATATATGCTAATTTTGTATTTGATGGCGACAATATGTTTCAAAAAAGTTGGGATGGGGTCATTGTTTACTGATGCATCACCTTCCCTTTTAACAACACTCTGTAAACGTTTGGGAACTGAGGAGACTAGTTGCTGGAGTTTTGAAGGTGAAATGTTGTCCCATTCGTGCCCAATATAGGCAGCTAGCGAACAGTTTGGGGTCTCCTTTGTCGTATCTTTTATTTCATGATGCGCCAAATGTTTTCAATTGGTGACAGGTATTGTTAGAATAAAATGCTTGCTGGTACTGGATGTAAACTTTCGAATTGCCCAATTTTGATGTAGTTTCCTGGGCTGGACTCTTAAATGAGAGGTGACACTTGAGAGGAGAAAGACATCGGGGTGGAGACAAAAATATTTCTACTGTGTGTGTGTGTGTGTGTGTGTGTGTGTGTGTGTGTGTGTGTGTGTGTGTGTGTGTGTGTGTGTGTGTGTGTGTGTGTGTGTGTGTGGTGTGTGTGTGTGTGTGTGTGTGTGATGACAGACAGACCTTGGCAGACCATCTCTGCTTTTTCAGCCAAGCCCATTCCATTGGAGGTGTCCAACACACACACACACACACACACACACACACACACACACACACACACACACACACACACACACACACACACACACACACACACACACACACACACACACACACACACACACACACACACACACACACATTAAGAATTGCAGTGTGTAATAGGGGTAAAAATAACACTAGCTGCTGCCCAGTTGTCATCTAACTTGAGGCATTGGGCAGCCGAGGGGTTTCAGGGTGACTTTAATGGTTGAAATTCTTAATAAGTGAAATTAATTGTACTCTTTATTAAGGTCACTCCATAATTGGTGTTGAATGTCTGTGGGATTATGGGCACAAATCCTCCTCACACATAAACACACACAGCACCACATGCTTTTGTTGCTGTAGGATAGGATTCACAAAATCTATTATCTGTTGACAAATGCTGTGATGTTCCCAGGATACTCTCTAATGTGACAGTGCGATTGCTGTCCACACATGCACGAATTTGTCTTAGTCCCGCGGTCTTAATGCCATTTAAAAGGCTTTTCCACACTGCTAAGAATAAAACTCAAAGGAAAACTTAGATAGCTGAAATTTTTAGAATTTTTTTTTTTATGCAGAAAAAAAGAAAAAAGAATCAGCTTTAATCCCCAAAATGTCAGTATGAGCTTTCAAAAAGCCTCCCTCACTTAAACCTTACATGTGCTTTGACAGACCCAGTGTTTTAACCCTGAGCTCCATGACCCTGGCACTGTTAGAAAGAAAATCCTTAGTGCCCAAAGCTGCACAAGAGCCCGGAAACATGTCAGCGACTGTATGCATTTACTATACAGGGTCAGAGCTGCTGTTTATAGGGGCACCGCAGCTTAACCCTGATGAGAAGAACTACTCAGCTTGTAAAATTAGCTGTTCAATATCTTTTTTGGCTCTGCAGGAAGCTTTGTAAAGAAAATAACCCTGAGGATGTCATCGTTCAGGCTCAATTAAGGTCGAAGACTCCAAATTTATAACAGAAAGTTATAAAGGAAAGATATGGGCAGAAGATGCTATCAAGGTATATTATGGAAAATGTGGGATCTAATGTTATTTGAGCTTGACCAACACTGGACACTGAGGGACTTTTCATTTGTAAGCTGTTTGGTTTGTTTGGGAAGATGAGAAGCTGACAAACTCCGGTGAGGGCGTAGTTTTAAATGATCTTGGCCCGGTCCAAGATGATGTTCATTTCTAGTCTAAAAGTGGACAAACATAATTTTTTGTGATAGTAGCATGAATGGAAGCATCAAAGTGCAGACTGACTGACAGCAGGACCAACCAGTGACCAGTTGAGGTGGCTAAATGCAAAGATGCTGAAGTCAAGCATTTGTTTTGAAGCGCAGTTCTAACAAAAAACGACTGTTTTCATTTTTGATGATCTGTTAACCCTTTTTCTGGTGGTACAGTAAGGAAAAAATGCATTCCTGGACCACCTGGCATTATGTTACAGCGAGTAATGCACCTGCTCGTCCACTAAAGGACCGCATGCCAGTGTTGTGGCTTCGCTTTGTGAGGCATCAAAACCATGTGATTAGGTTTGGGGAAACAAAACAAATGGTTTGGTGTTCACACCAAAATAGCATTGCTTTAAAGAATTCCACTTACCTCTCGAAATCAAACCCTGGGCTCCAAAATAATGACTTCCATCGCACGACATGTTTCTACTTGCTATGCTGTGGCAAGGAAAACGGTGTGGAGGGTTTATTACACACTTGTCCTGCACCAACTTTTTCATCTATGACAAAGTATTTCAATAACTAAAGGTGTGATAGCTGAAAATGTTTGCTGCGGATCCATTGTTCCCAGAGGATGAATCTTTGGCGGATACATCTTTTTTACCATCATTCGGCCAAAGGTTTAACTTGGGCTTGTGGTGTAAAACAGATGGGTTTCATCGATGCTCTGTTGACACCGAGCCCTTGAACACAACATCTCAATAGTGATTCACAGGCTGTCTTGGAGTAAGGTGAACTACAGCAGGGCTCCGACTCACAGGAATATACAACCAACTTCCACTACTCTCTAGTAGAAAAGGTATGAACTAATTTATAAAAACTGCAAATCCATACCTGTGTTTTTTTTTTCTTTTCCATGTTGTATGTAACATTTGTCTCCTTCCGCAATGTCACTCTGGATTTCTGTCTGAGTGTCTGTCTGCATATAAACCCTCGGTTTAACTACCGTCCTGCCTCGGGTATGACTCAAGGCAACTTCCCCTGCTTTTAGTTTAAGAGATGCATGTGTAAGAGATGCTGTGTGTGTGTGTGTGTGTGTGTGTGTGTGTGTGTGTGTGTGTGTGTGTGTGTGTGTGTGTGTGTGTGTGTGTGTGTGTGTGTGTGTGTGTGTGTGTGTGTGTGTGTGTGTGTGTGTGTGTGTGAAGACTGTATCACGGTTCTGCACATGCACCAGTAGTCTTGCTTCGGATCACAGTGTCGTTACCAAACAGGCCTGTGCGGAGGCGGAGTCACGCCAAAGGTCAACATGTGTGTGCGTGTGTTTGTCGCTCGCCTCGGTGCTGTAGCAGATGTGTTAAGCATCACATGGCCTGATGTGTGGCCGGCGGCTTAATTTGGGATTAACACTCAGGATATTACAGATTACCACACTTCACGTTTGACCCTCTGTGTCTAGTCAGCGAGCGACGGACGGATGAGCTTTTTATCTTTCAGTAGTTACAGCGACTCAATCTGCCTGCCGAGGCCAGAGCCGGTGATGAAAAGCCTCCAAACATGTTTCGTCACACTGTCAGTATAAAAGCAAGGATTACACTCTGGAATTCTTTTGACTAATTCACAGACATCACGGTTTATAACCGTAATCAGCTTCAACTCAACTGTTTCCTGAGGTTCACACAGAAAGATGTGTCAGCTTTAAAACAGCCTTTTTAACTTATAAACGTCAATGTCACCTTCTCTGATGAGATAATGAAAGGCTCTGATCTCAGCCATTGGAAAAGATTCTGTCAAATTAATGAGATATCAAGAATGATAACTTCAAACTGTAATGATTGCTGTGAGATAAAGATATAGTACAATACAAAATTATAGTCACAAAGTAAACAAACAGTTTTAGCGAAGTATTGCATTCATTAATATTGAGGATGCACTAACAATGTTAGTAGACTTTGTGATTGGTGACTTTTTAAAGTCAATTCCAAATAATTCTCTTCCAAGTTGGAATAATATGATGTTGACCTGTTTTTCCTGTAACGCAAACATATCACAACCACAACACAAGAATTCACAACTGGGTTGCAACAATGAATCCCGCAATGTTGAACTGTGCAGATTGCATTTTTTTTTCCCAACAAATTTACAAACAAGCATATATCAACAAAGATATGAAGTAAATGCTTGTTTGTGGAAGTCGGACAGCTTTATAACAATTTTAGAGATCTCAAAATGACACTTTAACAAAAGGTTTATCCCTCCAACCTTTTTAAATAAAATGTTTGGATTATGGTACCATATCAATTTAAATACATTCTTTTAACCTTTTGAACTTGGCTTTTCAAACTGGCTTTTCATCATATTTTATTATTGATATTATGTTACTATTCTAATATTATATACTCATGCCACTCCTTGTATTCCCGAGCCAGCAATTAAAAATAATAACAAATAATAATCTAACCCTCCTTGGTTGAAATATGCAGAGTAGGGTCTGTTGTTTTGTGAGCCTTCCAACTTTAGGTAGGTAGTTACTTTATTAATCCCCAAGGGGAAATTTGTTCGCTACAGCAGCATTTATAGATACAGGAAAGCAATAAAATAACAGTAAAAACTATTAAATATAAAAATGCACAGTATATACAGTACAGTAGTATATATATATATATGTTTTATATTTAAACAAACAAGAAACACAGACAACAGTGTTATTGTTGTGTGATGGATTTTGCCAGAGGTGAGTTATTGTACAGTCTTATTGCGGTGGGCAGGAACGATCTCCTGTATCTGTCCTGTGACAGCGGAGCTGGATGAGTCTTTTGGAGAAAGTGCTCCGTTGTCCCTGCAGCAGGTGGTGGAGAGGCTGGTCAGGATTGTCCAATATGGATAATAGTTTGTTCAGCATCCTCCTCTCCACCACCTTTTTCAGGCTGTCCAGATTGCAGCCAATGATGGAGCCGGCCTTCTTCACCAGTTTGTTAAGTCTGTTGGTGTCACCGGCTCCAATGCTGCCCCCACCCCCCCCCCGCCCCCCACAGTAGACTACTAGAAGTACAATGCACTGGCCACAACAGACTGGTAGAACATCTCCAACATCTTGCTACACACATTGAAGGATCGAAGTTTCCTCAAGAAAAAGAGTCGACTTGTCCCCTTCTTGTAGACAGCATTGATGTTGGTCTTTCAGTTCAGTCTGTTGTCGATGGAGACACCCAGGTACTTGTACTCCTCCACCATGTCCACCTCCTCTCCCAGAACTCTCAGCGGTTGTGGAGCCGTCGTCTTCCTCCTGAAGTCGACCACCATCTCTCTGGTCTTGGCCACGTTCAGGAGCAGGTGATTTCTTCCCGCCCACTCCACAAAGTCCTCCACTACTGCCCTGTACTCATCCTCCCGTCCATCCCTTATACATCCTACCACTGCAGAGTCATCAGAGAACTTCTGCAGATGGCAGGACTCTGAGTTGTACTGGAAGTCAGATGTGTACAAGGTGAACAGGAAGGGAGACAGAACAGTTCCCTGTGGAGCTCCAATACCACTGACCACCGTATCAGACAGCACACTGCCCAGACGGACAAACTGTGGTCTGCCTGTCAGGTAGTCAGTGATCCAGGAGACGGTGGACGTGTCCACCCCCACCACCCGCAGCTTCTCACTCAGCAGCAGTGGTTGGATGGTGTTAAATGCACTGGAGAAATCAAAGAAAGTGATTCTCACAGAGTCCCCGGTTCCGTCCAGGTGTGACTGAGCTCGTTGCAGCAGGTAGATGAGGGCGTCGTCCACTCCCACATGAGGCTGGTACGCAAATTGCAGAGGGTCCAGTGAAGATTTTATGGATACGATGAATACTAAACTGTTGGAGTACCCTTTTACTTCCAACTGTGGTTATAGAAATGATAACTAGTGATAGAAATATAGAAAAGAAACCGACTGAAATGTAAATAACGCTGAAAATATCTGAAAAAAAAATGTCCCTTCTCCTGGTGTGCCTGCGTTACTGTACCAAGTTGTCATCATACCAGTCAAACTCAGTAATGGACCAACACTATCAACTGAAGCAGTCCACACACACACACACACACACACACACACACACACACACACACACACACACACACACACACACACACACACACACACACACACACACACACACACACACACACACACACACACACACACACACATCCCTGCTGTCAACCGAGGGCCAACTGCCAGCTGCCCCCATACTTCTCTGTCCTCATCCATATTTGATGCGTCTCATTAAAAGTTGATTGTGGAAACACTTCAGCATTCTGACATTCCTTCTGATCCACTATTTCATCTCTCTCAGCACTTTGGTGTGAAGACATTTTTAACACAACTTAAGCTCAAGTCTGTACACAACACTTTTGAAATTGAATTGCTCAACTTGAATAACTGAATTTAAAAAAAAAATTTGAATCACATAATTAGAATTTGTAATATTTAACTTGAAAAACTGTATTGAGAAACTGAATATGATAAGCATAATTTAAAAGATTATGAAATTGAATTCTAAAATCATATTTGATCCCTTGGAAAATTCACCTTTCTGTCTGCAATACATGAAATTAAATTTTAGTTTGGGTCTTTGACAAAGAGCAATCGAGTGCAGTGTGTTTGGCTTCAGGAGAGACACTTTGAAGCTTGTTCTTAGTTTAGGCAATGCAAGTCTGTTTTTAACAGGTGTGGCACAGGTAGACCATAGATCTATTCCTATCACTCCTGCCAGGCCAAACTGGACTTATCTGGCCGGAGGGCCACAGTTTGAACAGCCCTGTCATAGATCTTTAAATTACACACTAATATCTACTATCTAACTTAAAGGTACAGCAGTTAACACACATGCCTGCTAATAACAAGAAACTACTAGTGTGAACCTATACGACCAATACACCTAGCAGCCTTTATCTAAGGATCTAGTATCTCTATAAGACTGTAGCAGCTGAAAGACAGTTTCAGTAACTCCCTCCAGCTCACAGATGCAGCAATAATGGTCAGTCTAATTAACTCAACTCAAATTTTGAAAGATGTGAAAAAAAAAAAAAAAAAATTCTATCACGAGGTTCTCCTTGAAAATTCCCCAAACGGCTGACCTCTTTTTATGGCTTTAGTTCTTACATGGCTTTACACATGTTTGAGATGCTGAGTGATGTGAGCACACACACACACACACACACACACACACACACACACACACACACACACACACACACACACACACACACACACACACACACACACACACACACACACACACACACACACACACACACACACACACACACACACACACACACACACACACGTAGTTGTAAACACACACAAAATAAAAAGAACAGCTTGAACCTGTCTGTGAAAGATGTTTCTTTTTAGCAGACACAGAGGTCCCATCAATCCCGCTGAAGGCCACAGTCACACACACACACACACACACACACACACACACACACACACACACACACACACACACACACACACACACACACACACACACACACACACACACACACACACACACACACACACTGTTTGACTATTTTACAGGGTAAATATTAAGACCTGCCTTTTGTTTAGTCAAAGCGCACACTCATAGGTAGGCGTGTGCATTGATATATTTCACCTGACGTGTGTGTGTGTGTGTGTGTGTGTGTGTGTGTGTGTGTGTGTGTGTGTGTGTGTGTGTGTGTGTGTGTGTGTGTGTGTGTGTGTGTGTGTGTGTGTGTGCTGGACGTTAACGTGTGTTTAACACTGTGTTTGCTCTGCAGAGCCCCAGCTGAAGGGCATCGTCACGCGGCTCTACTGCAGACACGGCTTCTACCTCCAGATGCTGCCGGATGGCACCATGGAAGGCACAAAGGACGAAAGCAGCTCCTTCTGTAAGTGACAGAACACAAACTCACAGATATCATTGCTGTCGAAAGTGTCTATTTCACGACTCAGTCAGTACGTGTCAGTATGTGCACCGTTTCTCCTGCTTCCATGCCATAGGACTTTTAAAAGGAGACTTCTTGGTGGGACAGGCATGAAAACACTGCTATATGTTCAGATTTGATTTACATTAGGAACAATCAGGCTGAACATGTATAAACATTTAGGTGAAAGACAGTTGAATCAAATTTGCTGTAGTTGCATATTATATCACAGGAGAATCCTGGTGCAGATTAGCTTCCTGAAAGTCCTGTTTTTAATTGTTTTGCTTACAATCATTCTTTAAGTTACAAGCCTCGTGCATTCATGAATAACACTGCACTGTAGCTGGCTGCATGTGTGTGTGTGTGTGTGTGTGTGTGTGTGTGTGTGTGTGTGTGTGTGTGTGTGTGTGTGTGTGTGTGTGTGTGTGTGTGTCAGGCACTTGGTGAGTAGGACATTATGACAAAAAAATTTACGGGATTCTCAGAAAACAACATCACTTCAAAGGTGATTGAAATCTGAACCACAGCCACTGACACCGTTGCACTATTTTGTTGTGACAGTTAAAAGTAACAAAGCGCACCTGTGACGCACACAGATGAGCTCGTACGGTTAAATTGTGACTCATATCTGAGGTTGTCCAAGCACTGTTCCTACGGTGACCAACATACAGTAGTTAGTAATGTACATTCCCACCGAGCTGAAAGCTGTGTCTACTTTTTTTATTCAGTCAATACTTTGCACCTATGGTTGTGTTAAATCTGCTGAAGATCTGATTCAAGACTTAACTCTGCCCATTAGTACAAAAACCTGCTGTGTCTTCAGCTGCTGAGTCTACAGATGTACACACACACACACACGCACGCACGCACGCACGCACGCACACACATCACCACCACAACCATGTAAACACACATCTCAGTCTGTGAGGGGTCATCACCTCGGTGATTACTGACCAAAACATCATATCCCATGATCCCCCAGAGTCCCTGGACTCCCTCCAGCCCGCCCAATGAGATCAATATTATATTATAGGATAACCCTGATGTGGCAACACAGCAGTTTTTTTTTTTTTTTTTTTGTCAGAACACCAGTGTGGATGGAAAACATGAAGTTAGCACAATTTTGGATTTATAATCTACAGGGAGACGGAAAAAAAAAAAAAAAAATCACATTTTGACTCTCAGTTGTGGCTCCCTGTGTAAACTTTGTATTTCAGCATTTTATTAAGATATCCGAATACGTGGCAGCTCGATGGAATAACCTGGATCTAACCTTGAGGTGTTTATTGTGAGGTTTTCCCTTGGCCTTAGAACAGCAATATGTAACTTAAACACGGGCAGGATTAGGTCTGCTGGTCGCAAATTTATAGCAGCAAATGGTCCATTTAGATTTGGATGAGTAAAACAGTTTAAGACAATCTCTCCTTTCACTCAAAAGGAAAAACAAAAATGCCAGGAGAGAGAGCTGGTGTGGCACGAGGGTTATGAATGGCCCAGCCCCAGCTGTTTCTCCAGAAAGCTCCACAGTGACTGATCAGACCTGCTTATATAAGGCACACCTACGCCGAGGCAAACATCGCCGCGCGCTTAACTTTAAACGTTCTCATGTCCAATCTGAATTATTCATCGCATGTAACTGCAGGGCACATGCGAAGGCGAACGGGGCTCATTTCCAGACGGATGTAAAGACTGCTGTTGCGTAACAGCTGCTCCCGGTGCGTCGGGGCATTAAACATCAGTCAGCGAAGGTCACCCCGCAAAGTGTTTGCGTGGGTCTGTGGGTTTCCTTTTATAACAACTGTGATTCCATCAATCCCAGGTTCCGGTTTAAAGCTGTCCTTTAGCACTTAGCATTCTCAGGCTACAGTGTGCCGGGAGGGTTGACAGGTAAGTCCCCGAAAACTCATAAATTGTGCACTTTCTGTGCGAGCCTGATTATTTATTCATTCAGACAGGAATTGTTGAGTGATTGACATCGTTAGAAGTGATTATGGGTCAGAAGCACAGTCGTCTACACAGAATATCAAAAAGGGCAGAAAGTGTCGTGTGGGCATATACTGTGACTCACCGTGTTATATGTTCATGAGAGTGTGTGTGCTGTACAAGCAGATGTATCTCCAGTGGTCTCCCTGGCTGCACAGACTTTTACCTTCCAATACAAACTGACCTGCAGCCAGACAGCTTTCAGTTTCACTCCATTTCAATCGCAGCTTCAATTCCCCGCTACATTTCTTATTTATTTCTTATTTTTTAAGCCACGGAGGGTCATATATTATATAAACTGTTTCTACCAAGTGGTTCAAGATATTGTCAACAACTTCACTGACCACCTTCAACTGCATGGGGACATTTGGCTCTTTTTAACCCTCCTCTTTCTCCCCTTTCTCTTCAATCTACCCATTACTCCTGGCTCCTTTGGCGTGCGGTAATTTGATTTATGAATGTGCACCGTATCAGCAGTATATCAGCTCAAACAAAGGTCTTAAAACAAGATTTTGACACTTGCCTGTCTCCTTAACACCGTTTCTCCAGGTCCCTCAGGAAAGACCCTTATGTCAGTTAATATTATGCTTAGGTGGTGCTTTTATGGTGTTTCTAAAAGTTACCATTAATCAAATTATCACAGGGAAACTTTCTGGGCCCCCTGGAGGTCTGAGGCCTTAGGGTAGTCATTAACGCTCATCTATGTTTTCATGTTCTCCCTGATATGTGATCCTAATGAGGATAATTCAGACCTATTAAAACTTCATGGCTCTTATTCTCATCGTTTTAGACATCGTTTCACCTAGTTATGGCAACATTGTACTCTCAAAGCTAATTCCTGAAGATGAAAGCTGATGTGTGTGTGTGTGTGTGTGTGTGTGTGTGTGTGTGTGTGTGTGTGTGTGTGTGTGTGTGTGTGTGTGTGTGTGTGTGTGTGTGTGTGTGGACTGCTTCAGCTGATAGTGTTGATCCATTACTGAGTTTGACTGGTATGATGACTTGGTACAGTAATGCAGGCACACCAGGAGAAGGGACATTCGTAGAAGGACATACTAACAACAGATTGCCAGACAGTTATGGACCATCGTCTTTATACTACTCCAGTCTCTGAAAAACGATCCATGTTCTAGAGAGACGTTTCAAATAGAAAAATAGAAAGTGAGACACTGTCTTTTTGTTTAAGTTTCGATCAAAGTGCCTTTTAAGTCGATGTAAGCAGCTCTCCTGCTTGGTGACGGCTGGACTGAGTTCCTTCATTTCCCAAGCTCAGTGATGTTTTGTGCTGATTAGCTCCTATTATCACAAGAAGGTAGCTGTTGTACGCAGACATTTCAATCCGATGTAATGAGGATGACTTTTGAATATGATGATTTGGTCCAACAGTGTATTTTATTACTTAAAACTGGGAGATAACAACAAACACATCCACTACATCCATTTTAGAATGTTCACCTCCTCCTCCTTTGCCCACAGAAATGTTTCTGTCCATTTAGTATAATGTCACAACTTTCTGTCCCGTTTCTGACAGGGCTTTCACACCAAACACAAATTATTGTAATTATTTATTTTCAGAAGGACCACTAGAACCACTGATCTGGAGGAGGGAATTTAGCTAACAACACTAAAATGACTTGTGGAAAAAATATATTTGCCTTTACTTAATGAAAGAAGTTGGGGCTTTTTGAATGGGAGTCGATGGAGCCCTTGCACTTTGAGGCACTTGTGCGTTGGTTTCACTTTTCAGACCTGAAGACCACTTCCATTTTTATATGCCGTCTAGGTTATTAACCAGTTTTGCCGCAGAAGTTAAGCTAAATGGAACTTTTACCTTCTCACTGAACATCTAATTTATTTTTATCAGAGTGATTGAACATTTTAAAGCTAATATCTGCCAAAAGGAGATTTTTTTATATATTTTTTTTAAATCTTTGGGCTTCAGAAATGGATTAAGGGACAGTTTACATACAAATCCACTCAGTTAAATTTTCTAATTCTGATTTGTTCTACATGTGAGACAAGATAAAAATGTGATCCATGAAACCTATATGTAATTGGGGTCACCTTCCACTTTCCCTTCATCTCCAGCTTCCGCCCAGTACAGTAATTATGCAGCCCACTGCTGTGAACGCCAAGAACACCGAGGAAAAAAAAGGGCCAAATCAGCAGCAAATGGGATAAATAATTAAGAGAGTGACAGTGCGGCTCACATCTGAGGTCCTCGCCTCACAGCCAGCTCTGGTACTGATCGACTGATCTGCACAATAAAAAGAGTTCCACCTGTGACCTGCTACGATGACACTGAACTAGCGACCTCCGAGGGGCAGGAAGGGAGCGTGGCCCCTCAGGGACGCCGGCTCTCTCTTGCCCCCTCTCTTGCAGGGATACGTGGCTTTACAGCAGCTGCCTTAACCTCAACCAAACTGTGTCAGGAAGGCAGGGCTTTAAAGGGAAAGCCAGGTAGAAGGAAAAAAAGTTGGAAGGAGGTACAGAAGCCCTGAGGGGATGTAATGGAACAAAAAGTGACAAGAGGAGCTTCTGTATGGCCTTGGAATAGTTTTATCACTTCTTTTTTACTAAGTTCCCTCCGGGCTTCTTTAACTAGGTGATAGAGGAAGTTGTCACAAAGCTGCAAGTGACTGCATTTTAAACCAAAAGTGAGAAAGAGATGGAAACAAAGAATAAGCGGATCAGAGAGGAGGGGAGATAGAGAAGGAGGCCATGCCAGGGCAAAGTGAGCCAACGATACAAGACAAGAAGTGTTGGCAGGCGAAGAGAGAGGACAAGAGAGATGGGAGGGGGAAAACGTGAGGATGACGAGGAGAGAGGAAGAGAGGGGAGGGAGGGATGGGTAGCAGGAGGAGCAGCTGGCATGCAGCTGATGTCTCTTCAATCACTGTGTCTCCCCCTCTGGCGGGAGGTCAGATGAGCTGCCACCCCCTCCTCCCACCCTGCTCCTCCCCCTCCTCTCTCCTTCCCTGTTCTTGGCTCTTCCAGGCTGTTATGTAATAAAGCTGGAAGAGGAATGAAGGGAGGGAAGAGGAGTATGGAGAGCGGGTTGCGATTTATTATGTATTTACTGGGAAAGAAGATGCTGTTAAAGGACAATTATGGTGTTTTTGCATGCCTTAGCCACTTAATTATGAATCACAGCTATTTTTGCAAGTACTGTGGAGTTTGAAGATTTTAATATAGTTTCCAAACTTCCATATGTTTCTATTGATTTCAGTATAAAGACTAAATGTGACTGGAGCCACTTAAAGATACTCAGTTGAAGTGTGTGCTTTTATTTTCATGATGATGTACCCTACTGTAAGGAAAACCAAACTTTATTTGATAGATGACCAAAGTAAATTTTGCATTTAATGCACGATGGACAATCAGGGGATCACCAGAGTTAACACATGCTTTGGATATCAGCATCACCTCCAGTTGTAAAGACATGGCAAAGTCATCGGCATCCATCCTTTAGAGGCCGTTAATGTCACTATAAAATGTTCTATCTGTCCTGTAGTTTGGACTGAAGTAGTGTATAATATTTAACATAAAGCTGCTAAGTATGTAAACTAATCATAATTATACCTTTTGACCTCTTAAAAAGAAGAAAATGTACAACCAGATCAGTCACATTTTTCAGGTTCTCTACCAGAGACCTGAGACTTTGAGGGTTCTGCGCAGTATCTTGTTCTGCTGTCCCTTAAACTGCTCTGGATGTGGGAGCTACTCTCCCAATTCGGGGGCCACAGCTCCTCATAAGTAGACGGACCTCCAGTACGCCTCCTCATGCTGAGACTCCTCATGCTACACTAGCCCACCTCAGAACATGAGGGAGAGAAATTGAACCAAAGCCACACCGACTCAGATGAACGAGGATTTTGGGAGACCAGGACATGCCGATGAGAAGGAGACCACTGGAACAAGACATACAAGGACAAAGACTGACAGTAGTGACTTAGTGACCCTCTGTGAACACAGTCACGTCCAAGTTCCCATTAAATCTAGTGGGAGAATTACTCCATGTTGAAATAATAATTTGTATTTTTTTTGTGAGTGAGGTTAGGGCTTCTTTCTTATTAACATACAGGGAGAGAAATAAAAAAATAGCCTAAATAATAGTTGATGTATGCAAACAAATTCAAGACAATAATTTAGCTCAGTTCTTTTTCATTACCAAAATGTATTTATCTTTGATTTATTTCTGTTTTTAACTATTTCCGCATTTATTTATTTATACTACTACTAAAAATGTTTGTCCTATAATTAGTGATTTAAACCCATGAAATCCTTAAGTGTTAAATTTCTAATATTTCTTTACATGAAATAATCAAGACAAAATGATCAACAATCAAAGTTAACTGACTTCCAGCAGTGTAAGTTCTCTGGCTGCAGTGATGTACAGGTGGACTCCAGGACTCTGTGATGTTAGGACTTTTGCATGTGGTTACAGGAGCACTGTGTACACATTGTAAAGTCGAGGTGAAACAGGCTTGAAATTTTCCACCACAACAGGGCAGTGAAACACAACTTTTTAGACCAGCGTTGATAACATCCTTGGTTTTATTCATTTATAAAGAGTTAAAAAAAAAATTATAAAATCCAATAATCTGCTTCATCAAGTGTGTGTGTTTCTGTGGTTTGATCATATTTTATTGACACTGCTTTCAAAATATAAGCAACTAACACTGGTTACACTTTGATTCAAGCGTTGCTATGCTCTGATTGGTGCATTGAAATAAGTCACATCTTCTTTTTCTGAGGTTACTTTAAAGCAGTGAAAAGAACAGATGCAACAACAGAAACTCCCAAAGCTTTCTTTCAGATGTTTGAGAGGACAGGTTTCATTTCATAGCATGTGACTGTCTGCCAACATGTCATTATTGAATGTGTCAAATAACAGGGGTTATCAGCACAAACAGCGAGACAGGCGAGAGAACAAGGCTCTCAGGTCTCAAAAAAGCTGAAGGAAGATTAAAAATCATACAAAAGCAGGAAGGGAGAGAATGAATTCATTGAGTTACTGATGAGGGATGGCGGAGTGACTACTGCTGGATTTTAATTCTCTCTGTGGAAGAAGAAAGCAAAAATCCCAGAATGAGACAGAAAGACAGACAGTTTGATGGACAAAGAGAAAAAAAAAGAGGAAAGAGACGACGCAAGATGAAAGCTATTGACTCTCAGTGTGTACATTCGAAAGCCATAACGAGAGACTTGATTCCCTGACTTTTATCCACTGTAATTACCATCTCCTTCTGTTGGAGGGAAATTTAACTTATCTCTCTCTGCTCGGGAGGAAGTCTGCTCTTTTTCTCTGTCTAACTTTCCCCAGTGCTTGATAATGCTCCTTCGCAGAGGGCAAAAGAAAAAAAAAAAGAAGCCTCAAAGACTTGAAAGGCAGACGAGGGTAACTTAGCTCTGTGGGAGAGCTGTGGCATTCGAGGAGCAAAGAAATAAACATCGATGAACATCGAAAGCAAAAAGCTACGTCTGCCAGATAAGGAAAAAGGTAAAAAGACGAGCGGAGCGGCGCTGGCCAGGATGAGAAGAGCATGAAGAATACCAAACGAGGAGAAGTGAGAAGAGAAGAGAGAGTGATGAAGAGACAAGACAGACAGAGGAGGCTGCAGGGTAAAATAGGACAAAGATGAATGGGATGGCAAAGTATTGGTTTCACAGGACGGAGAGAATGACAGCAGGCAACAGGGGAACTGAGAGGGAACAAATAAGGAAGAAAAATGGAGAGACGTACCAAAAAAACAAAGTGAGATAAGAAAAAGGATGTTAATTCATGACAAGGGGGGTGAAAAGACACTGGAGGAAAGAGAGGAGAGCAGACGAAGGGGAAAGACAGATGGAAGAGAAGGGAAGACAGAAATCAGTTATGGAGAGGAAGGCCTGAGGGAAGAGATAGAAGTTAAATAACAGGAGAGTGAAGGCAGATGTCTCGTCATCAGAGTCATCGACCACGAGGGAAATCAGGCGTGACGCTCGGCTACAAGTCATTTAATCTACTATCAAGCCTTTAATGCTCATTTCTTTACAACACAAATGATGACGTGTGAATGGAGAGAGGTTGCCGATGTAAATCAACTGTTTTCTGCATCTTTATTAGTTCAAGTGTCATTTTAATGATCCCGGTGCAGTGGGATGTCTAGTGTCGACTTTATTTTAAGGTCTCACAAGTGTGCTGGATGATTTCTCAGAGAGAAGAAGTACATGTTATTAATATTAAATCATAGACTGTATATGAAAATGGAAGTAGATTCCGGGTTTGAAGTTCGAGGATAATGTGGAAGTGCCTTAAAATTCAATACAACCGAGAACCACTGGCTCCATAAAACTTCAGGCTCCAGTAGACTCCAACTCATGAAATGTCAACTTCTCTCATGCAATACAAAGTTTTTTCCGCAAGTTATTGTGGTGTCATTCGCTAGAATCCCTCTTTTCGATCCGAGAAAATAATTACATAATCAATTAGATAATTAGGTTTTTAAGAGTGGTATGTTTGGGGGCATGCCCGGTTTGATTGACAGGCTTAGGTGCAGTCAGGTTTCCAGTATAGGTGGGCAGTCTTAGTGTTTTCAGGTTCTCAATCAGAATCCCTCACTCGAGCCTCCTGGGCTCCAAAAATGAGCTGCGTTCTGAATCACACAAGTTTTGTTTTTCCTCTCGGTATGTACTGCAGTGACCCTTACAAAGTATGTACTGTTGGTAGTATGCGTATGCGGCGTATGTAGGACATACTTCTTCATCATAAAAATGCACCTTGAATGACCCTCTTAGTCATATCCGTTTAGATATGTAGTGACATTTGAACTAAAAAGAAAAAAGATGCGTTTTGTAATGAGTGGTACACTTAACATTAGACTTCTTTTTAATGCCTCTTTTTCTTCTTCTTCTTCTTCCTTTTGAAAATTGCAACCGGGTGGAGCATTAGTGCCACCAACTCTCTCGGCGGCTCAGTTGATATGGCGTATCTTCGGCTGTGCACAGGTTTGTGGATCAGAACAGCCAGAGTAGCATGCTGACCTGCATAATGTAAAATACAACCGGATGTAGTGGGGCATCCTGGTACTTTTGGCATACTTCATTTCACACACTACATATTGGGACACAGTAACCCTGCGTTCCGAATCGCACACTATTTGTTTTTAGTTTTAGTACGTACTGCAGCTACCTTTAAAAAGTATGTACCGTTGCACATAGTATGTGTACAATTGTGACAGAAATACTTTTATCATAAAAATGCGCCTTGAACTTTGACCTTTTTGTTCAAATACCTCGCAATCCATAGAGTGGCATTTGAAGCAAAAAGATCCAAATTTGGAAGGGTATGCTTCCTTTTAATGCCTATTCTACTTCTTTCTTTTCCTTCTTCTTTTTGTGGGCAGAGCATTAGCGCCAGCAACTCTCGGCGTACTGCATTTCACATGTATTGGGTCACACTATAAGTTTTTCTCTGACATACTTAATAGTATGGTAGTTTGTGTATTAGAACACAAGGATGGTCACTTCTTACTCCAAACAAGATGACGAAGCAAAAATGCCAGACTGGATGCTCAAACACAGCAGTTCACAAACCGATGAGTGACATAGCGACAGGTTGCCATTTGAGGTCATGAGAGCACTTTTAAAATAACGAGAACATCACCTCAATGAGCCCCATCAAAGTGATTTAAAAAAAAAAAAAAATTTTTTTAGCTTATTTAACATGACTGAAAAATATGTTGGAATCAGTTCAGTTTAGATGCCGTAGCAACAATCGGATTCAATCAGCTTCAGTTACACAGGAACCAGAATAGAGAAGAGCCGGTGTCTGTCCAGAAGTTAAACTCCGTGCAACTTCTCACAGATGACTGTAATCCTCTTCTCATTCCAGCAGAGACCAACTGTGCTGCATAATACAGCAGCGCAGTGTGCAGGCCTGCAGATGCCCTCTGCACAGCTTAACTCCGTGCCCTGCCACCGCTTTCCCCACGCTCCGCCGCCCCTCCCTTCCCTCGTCGCGTCTCCACTTTCTCCTTGTTTATTTGTTGTGTAGATAATTTCAAGCCTCAAATTGACTTGTGGGATTGATTTGGCAACACCCTCCCTTTCATTTCCCTCCCTCAAAAGACTTTTGATTAATCTAGCAGTCTCCTCTGTGCTGCTGGGTGAAAAAGTGATTCAAATAAAAGGACGGAGAGAGAGAGGAAGAAGAGAAAAGAAATGGGATGACTCCATTATCCATGCATACAGTTAGATGTGTCATCCATGTGATAAGCAAAGCTCTTTTCGATGGGGGAAAAAAAATCTTTCTTTAGGAAGAAATAAATGCAGAAAGAAGAGAAAGAAGGGAACACAAAACACCGATACAAGTAGAAAGTAATTGGCCGTTTGCTGGGTACTGCCATGCTGCTGCTACACCTGTCAAGATTTCAGTTTACAATGACATCAGGGGCATGTTTACCACTCACAATCTTGAATTACTTTCAAAACAATATGGGTGCTTGAATGTAGAATGTTGAATAGTGAATGTGGTGGAAATGGACATGAACAACAACATTTTCTTGTAATGCTAATGAGTCCTTGTGTCTAAAGCATGATGAAGAATAATGTAAAATCCCGCTGTTATTTTTTTCTAATCTTGAATGGCTGCTTAGGTTGCATACTCAGTTAGAGGTTCAATTTATTTGTTACCAAAGAAAAAAGGAGCCATAAAGCTATAAGGGCCATCATAAAGTTCAGAGACTGCTCTCCTTGTTCATGAATGTAGCAGAGAGCACACATCAAATTTTGTGACCATTTTTTTTGGGAGTCCTTGGGATCCAAAACTGTTGAGTAAGAGTTGTGGGGAGCTGCCATGGAGTTGTTGTGGCCAAGAAACTCACGGGTATTTAACGCACTGTCGTCGTCATGTGGGAGAACCAAGGTTGTCTCCTCCGAACGTTTTCCCTCAGAACGTCACAGTCGAACTCGCCGTTGACAGTCTGACCCTGAGGGACAAATTCACGGTGCACCTTCACGAAGGTCAAACAAAACCCAGTAGGTTGCGGTCCTCATTTGATGCACCTTCTTCAGTCTTGGACGGCAACGTTCTGCCACTTTTGAATGTCACTCAGAACACCTCACCTGGCTCGTTGCGTCATTGCAGTAGAGTTTCTGAAGCACTTCTGTTGTCAATTTTTATGAGTTTCATACAAGATTTTATGTGCGCTCTCTTCTCAAGTCCATCTTGACATCACAAAAGCCTACGTACCGATGGTCACAAAAACATGTGTAACGCGTGTGCTGATGTTGATCAAGTGACACGACTTGGAATACTTACCCATGAAGGTTTTTATCTCCGTCCTGCTCCCTGCACATCTGGATGTTGCATTGTGTTTGCAGGCAGCGGTCTCCGAACTTTTTGATCCACCCTCATATCACGGACGACAAACTTTACATCGGTAGCTTGAGTGTTAACTTCCCCAAATCCAACACCGCAGGACAAAGTTGTTAATGTTACCCTGACATTGCAGACAGTCCTCCACCCAGCCACGGAGAACACCCAGTGATTATGTTGTAGTTAATGGGGCCTTTTTAACCCTCGTGTTGTCCTTGGGTCAAAATGACCCGCAGCTGTGTTCAACCAATTTCTATTTTATTTTCACATTTTTTTGGGATCATTGGTGACAAGGAGGCTGTGAGGGTTTATTTAAAGAATGATGACCAATGATCCCAAAAGAATATAAAAATATATAAATAAAATAGAACTTGGTTGAACACAGCTGCGGGTCATTTTGACCCAAGGACAACACGAGGGTTAAATGTTAGCTGTAAACCCCAAGACATGCAGTGGCTTAAACAGAACGACGAGTTCTACAGTAGCTTCTGAGCTAGTTCGGCAGACATGCTCATTGGCTGCAGCTTCAAAAGAGACAACGCATTTCCTTCCTTTCCTCACACTTTAGCTCTTGTATTTTGGGTTTTAGACTGCGCAGTCGGCACTATCTTAACTCATAATGCATGAAGAATAGCTCTTACACACTAATGCTCTCTTCATTTCTCCTTTTAGCACTGAGGACAGTGCAGTTCTGCTTCGTGTGGTGGTGGTTTTCTTTCCATGTGTGTTTCAAGGTGCAGCAGGTTATGTGGGGTCGTCGACACCACAGCGAGACTACTAATGTATGTAAGAGAGCGAGAAGCAAGAGAAGCAGGGAGAGAGGACGGCAAGAAGGAGGGAGGTGATGTGTGTGTGTGTGTGTGTGTGTGTGTGTGTGTGTGTGTGTGTGTGTGTGTGTGTGTGTGTGTGTGTGTGTGTGTGTGTGTGTGTGTGTGTGTGTGTGTGTGTGTCCTGCTCTATTTGTCATCCCGACCGTGCTCTTTGGTGACACTTTGTTCATTTGCGAAACCGACTGTTTGAGATGCAGGGATCGATCAAGCAAATAGAAACAGGGCCCTGAAGATAGGGTGAGGGAGAGAGAGAGAGAGAGAGAGAGAGAGAGAGAGAGAGAGGGGGGGGGGGTGTATGTGCAGTTTTCATCACCCGCATTCACACTTTCAAAGTGGACACACGTCGCCCTCCGTACTGTTTATTCCTGTTGAATATGAGATGACAGTAAAACCTGAGGACACTCACGTTCATAGTATGAACTAAAGTATACAACTTTCTACAGTACGTTAAAGTAGATTTGATGTTTGGAAGTTTCATTCAACCAAAAGAGGAAGAAATGAAATGTTGCTAGAAAAAGACAAAGTTTTGTTCTTTCAATGTTGCTGCCTTACGAAGATGAAATGCTTAAAAACTAAATTATCCGAAATACTACCGATAAGTTGTTAGTGTTTTTGCTTTTAATCACGGCCGGGATTGACTTTGTGACACCATCTGATGACTTAACTCCCATCCATTATGTTGGCACAAGTTTTGATTTGAAATTGATTTGTCTAATGTGGTCCATGAATCTCCAACATGCTCCCAAGACTTAATTGTTCATTTGTTTAAGAAATCACTCACTTTGACAACCACGCTCTCACTTCATAATGTATGGGAGAATATCACAGCCATATGTGAAGAGCAGCCTCTCAATTTGAGAGCAGGATTTCTTGTTTTCACAATCGATTATTGTAATATTCTCTCTCAGAAGTCTCCCCTCGGACTCAAATAGTCGCTACTCGCTCACGGATTTGCTCTGATCTCTTTTAAAAACTGTACACCCGCTCTCAGATGTCCTCTGCTCCAGTTTAACTGTCCTCCTCGTTCTCAGACTGCTTCAGTGTGCTCGCAAAACTTCTGCTCTCAGATCTCTGCTCGCGCTCTCGGATTTTTGTGAAATAACCGTGCCAAAAATCCCCAACCAACACAATGCCAGGTATGACGTTTAACCAATGACATCATCACTGCCTCCTTTCAGGTGCGCTCGCTTCACGCCTTACAGCGTCCCTTACGGGCGCTTACTGTTACTGTGACTGGCCACGGCCTCTTTAGAAAATACCAATCTGCATCCCCTCTCCCAATATACAGTCGAAAATATGTTCTCCTTTTATGGCCCTTTTCAACGGATTTGTCTCCTGTTAAAGAAAACCTAATTGTGTGACCCCCCCCCCCCCACCAGGGGATCACAGCCCCTAATTAGCAGAGAAAGGCGACTGGCAGCCGGACACCGGCGTCTTCGTTTAGACAGTAAGTAACAGCTACCTGAACAGGTAACAGCTCAGTGTATATAAGGTAATAAAAGCAGACACTTCAGGGAAATGGTACCACTGTACAATGTACACTTTATAGACTCACCCGCTAAAAGTCCGCTATTAGACACGTTAGACACGTTCAGAGGGTAATTATCGGCGTCTGACAACATTATAGAAAGGATGTTAGACCTTTTTGTTTAATCAGAAACAGCTGTAGTATCGCTCTGTTAAAAGCCACCAGACTCCATTTAAAAAAACAAAACAAAAAACAGTAATTTGAACTCGTTGAAGTCTGCTGGTTTTGAATAAAGCAATGAAACAACTGTTTCTAGTGCAACAAAAAAAAGGTCTCTGTATGTAGTCGTTACCTCATGATGTCAGTAACTTAATAATCCAAACCTGTCACTGGGAAAAACAAGCACTTTAAGTGAACGTACGTAGTTAAAGGCTGTTTAGCAAACAATGTACAGTAGTATCAGTTACCTGAAACGTTATCTATTGCCTTGTCAATTAAGCAGTTACCTATTTAGATATCTGTTACTGTCTGTAATAATAATGTTGCAGTCATTGCAAAAAATGTCACACAAGCAGAATATTCACTTTTAAATTGAAATAATCATCAAAGGTGGTCATTGCTCATCAGAGGAAATAATAATATCTGGTATTTAAGTTTTTTTTTTCTCTTCTAGCAAGTTGATGGGAAGCTACGAGGCTACTCTTATATGTAGCTATTAAAGTAGAAATATGGACACGGGTACATCTATCAGTGTTGAATGCACTCCTGCTCACTTGTGTATTTTCTCAAAAATATAGTTTGACCAAAAAGCAAATCAAGGCCCACTCTTACTAACCTTTTCCCAAAGGTTTTAACCACATCTCATGGTTAAACGCTCCAGAAAAGGTTAGTAAGTAGACAGTCGCTTGAATTATTATAAACAAACCTCAGGGGGTTTATTGAGTCGTCCTCTTGCTCAGAACTAGATGAAAAGATTTCTATCGCTCCAATACACTAAATATGAAGTTACAGACTGTTTACAGAAGCCTGTAAACAGGGGACAGAGCTAGCCGGGCTCTGTCCAGGGCTAAATGAATCCACCTTGCAGCATCTCCAAAGATCACATATTAACAGGTTCTGTCTCGTTTGGTCAATCCTTATTCCAATCCCAGCGTTTTACGAAGTTACATGCCAAACATTCCTCACCAGGTGCAGTGACCTCCTGGAGTCTTATCATCCTCACGTCAGACAGACATCGAGGCGAGAATCACAGCTTCCAGCTCGTGTTACCACACTGAACGGTTTTCTGTCTTTAACTGTGTGGGTAAACATTGATTTTGGCAGGAGGTGGTAATTTGGGGTATTTTGTGACCAATAAAACTAAATATAATTTCAGTTTATTAAATTGAAAATATGTTCTTGTCCTTTATTATGTTATAGCTCGGTGACAACAGAGTAGTTTCTGGTCTCTGATCGGGCTTCTTTTTGTCAGTCCAATCTGGCAGCGCTGCCTTCAGCCTAGAAAATGAGGAGCACGTGACTCCTGGTGAGCCAGGCTGGCTGCTCTCCTGTTTCTGGTCTTAAAACTAAGCTAAGTTAATTGTAACTTCATAATCATAATACAGTTATTAGAATGTCGTCATTCTTCTGATCGAACAAAAAAGGAAAAAAAAGTGTGTCACTGAAAATTTTTAACTATTGATTGAGGCCAGTTTAAGTTATATTTTCTATCCATGTGTTTAATCTTGTCCAAGTGCTTCAGGGACTTGAATCATCTCGGTAGTGTTTGGTCATCATGACTTTGCGACCACAGAGCAGCTGGCAGCCAGAGGCCGTATTGTCAGTATCACTCAGCTTACCATGTCAAATTCTGCAAGGCATCGTGTCAGATGGCACACACTCAAGAGATCAGAGAGGAATAAATATCTCAGCAGAGCGTGTGCGTGTACATAAATCCTACATTTTACACCAGTTCTCCAAAACCTGTATAGTGTATGTACACAGCCGGTGTGAGCGCTGCTCCTGTAGCCAGGTGGAGGATAGTTGATATGGAGAGCAATGCACATAAGAAATCCAAGGTTCCACAAGAGGGGATTCAACCAACTGCATTACAAAGTGCTGTTTACTGTGTCAAGACGCAGGAAATGAATTCAAAGCAGGCTCAGAGGATGTCACTCTCTAATGTACTGTATTCTTAAAGCTCTCTCGCTCCAGCCGGGGTATTCTCCCTCCTGTCTCTCGCCAGTTGGTGTGACCTCTGGTGTTCCAGAAACCAGCATTTATTCCTCCTAAACATCCCTCTCATAATCCCTCACTTCCATTTCCTCTTCCTTTTTCAAACACCTCCCATTCCCGCCTTTGACATATATACTGCACAACAGGTAGGATGAAAAAGCAGACAGCTGGAAAGCAGTTCTCTTTTTAACGCCATGAGGAAGCGCTGCCTGTGTTTAAGACAAAGAATGATTGCTCTAACATCACTCCTCCCTCTCTGTGTCTTGCAGTGCAGTTCAACTTGATTCCTGTGGGGCTCCGGATAGTGGCCATCCAGAGCACCAAGACGGGGCTCTACGTTGCCATGAACAGCGAGGGCTACCTCTACACTTCGGTACGTTCAGCCTTTGAAAACCTGGTCTGTGATTTCTCTACAGTCTGCTGTTGAAAAACTGCCTCCCCACTGCTGAGTTTGTATTTACTTGTACTTAGTTGATTAAACACAGTGTGTGAGAGCGACACGGGCATTTTAAATGCTTCTGTTACTACAGTTCAGTTCAAATAGACTTAACACAGATAGATGTCCAGAGGCTCATGTGGTTATGAACGCTTTTCAAGTCTGTCTGTGTGGTTGAATATGAGTCTTGACATGTTAGAGCCTCTTAC
This sequence comes from Brachyistius frenatus, assembly GCF_029030835.1. Classification (NCBI taxonomy): domain Eukaryota; kingdom Metazoa; phylum Chordata; class Actinopteri; family Embiotocidae; genus Brachyistius; species Brachyistius frenatus. The sequence continues at coordinate 1,054,999 of NW_027210726.1, forward strand.
ACACTACCTAATGTAGCCTTTGGAAGTTTAAAGAAAACAGAACAGACTTCGACATGCACTCATTCTGATATTAGAGCAGAAATCTTCACAGTAACAGATTGTTACTCACCGCTGGTCCCCACAGCTGCAAAAAGTCATCTTGTAAAATTTAAACCAAGCAGAAGTATTTGACATATAAATATAAGCATGCGCTTTGTTCATTGTCAACCAATAATACAACTTGTCAGAGGCTTCGTTCCCCATAAATGAGCAGTTATACAATAAATCAAAATACAGATGGATATATGGTTTATGTGTTAGTTCAGAGATGTGCAGGTGCCAGATTTTTTTGTTGTGTAGTATAAAAATTAAAAAATTAAAATATTAGTGATCATTTAAAAATGTTATCAAGTAGTACATCAAAAAGTGAAGTGCAGTTTTAGTTTTTATTGCCATCCTTATCAAACCAGTTCAAATCAAAAAGGTGGAACTTTATTTCTCAGAGTATTAAGGCTGTCTTCTCTTCTTCTAGAGATGAAACTAAGCAGAAGAAGCTGCAGTGTTTCCACTATATACTTTGGGCCAAGAAACAACACAACACATTTTGTGAAGTGGATCTGAATTGTGGAGCAGACACACAAATTGTTTTTCACTCTCGTTGACATCATGCGATGGGACATCTTTGCGATACATTTTAAAATCCTGTACGGGTCATTTAAGGCATATAAGGCATTTTTGCTTGTGACTGGTTTTTGGCCTCAGTGAGGTTTGTGCTTTGTTTTGTTCTGTTTTTAAACTTTATTTAACAAATTTCAAAAGTACAAACAATGCAGACAAGTACTCAATATAATACCATACAAAAAAACTAAAATGTGAAATTAAATGCGTAATTAAAATAAATAATCTATATTTGTTATTTACAAAAATTAAAAAATAAAGCTAATAATACTGGGATAGATAAACTCCATTAATGTAAAATTATGATGAGAAAAAAACAAAGCATATTATTCCTCTTCAAGAAGTTAATCATACAGTTGCTTCTTACTCTTTTTGTTGTGTTTATAAGTTAGACAGTCTTAACATATTCTTTAAATTCATCCAAAAACCCAGCGAAGTCTGGGGAGATTTTTGACGTTTTCCATAGGTTTGTGCTCTCTGAGTGCCCTTCCAGTTATTATATGACATAAAGCACCTGATAAGACGTCTGCACACCTGAGTGTACTGTGATCAGTGTTCACACAGCAGCATCACATGACAGCATGCTGTCATCTCATAATCACGAGATGGTCTTTTTTTTTTTACCCTCACTTTGTTCCCTTGTAGTCACTGGCTGACAGGCTGAGGTTGTGACATCTGAAACTCTTTGTAATGTCTGTACACTTCTGTTCATCAAACAGTTTTGAGCTCTCGGTCACGGCAGCACTTGAACGCCGCAGCTTGTGAAACAGCTCACACGGTGCTTCCAGAGTTGTTTGGCATTGATGTACAGAGAGAAGCGTCAGAGCCGAGCGGCAGATTTTTGAGGGGCGGATGGGAGAACAGATGATCAGAGTGCACTCTATCAGGATGCAGAGAAAAGCACTTTTTCAGCTGTTTTTTTTTTTTTTTTTTTTTTCCCCTCTTGGCACCCAGGCAAAGTGTGTGAGATCTTGTTTGAAGTGCATCGGTGCGCTCACTTCAAAGGCCATCCAGCGCTGCCTGTGTTCACGCTGCCAGAGACGAGGGGGAGATACAAGGTCTCTGTTAGGTGCAACAATGCAAAAACAGGACCGGGAAGAACACACATACACCAAGTCCTCCCTCGCAACGCTGCTTATACAGGACATGAACATCATGCTGCTCTGCTGAGACACATACATAATGTCTGTCCTTAATTCCAGCAGCTTCTTACTTTACCAACCGCAAAGTGCACAGAGGCGTAAAAGAATTCTTCAAAGTTTGAATCCAGTCTTGGTCCAGAAATCACATATTAGAGGAAGTAAAGCAGTTTTATACTTCTTGTTTGATGACTGTACAATAATTTTTACAAGGTGAATATACAACAATAGGAGCAAACTAGGAACCTATGGAATCCAAATATTGTATTTTAACTTGGGTATTATTCTCATGATTAAGTCTAATTTCTCTCCATAGAAATACAAAAATAAGATCACAAATTTGTATTATATGATTTACAGACGTGTATAATTTGAGGTACTCACAAATCCACACACAAAGACCAAGCAGTTTGAACACATTGGAAACAATTTTACAAATGCACACATCTCTACTTGAATACATATTTATGCTTTAAAAACTTCAGATTTTTAACTTCAGTCCACCACATAGCAGGAGTTTATGTGAACTATATATCTACATTAATAGGCTACCATATAGAGTCTATACTTAGTGAATGTATGTGTTTTACTACATATCGCAACCTTCCTCAAGCTTCCCAGATAAAAGTATATCTTAAACAAAAGTAAACTATTAGCTATTATATCTAACTTTATAGGGATTTACTTACAGGCTAACCAAGCCAGTATCAAACTAATGCTGCTTATTCACCAAGACCGAGCACCAGGCTAGAAAAATGTTATAATTTCACACTTTCATTTTTATCACAAAATGCTTTGAGTAGTGTGGTTTTAAATGTTACTGCAATGTAGCCTCATTCCATATTTTAACCTAACTCTCCCCTAACTGTAACCCCAACCCAAAAAACTATACTTTCCCCCTAATGAGACCCAGAAAATGGTCCTTGCTCGACTTTTCCAGGGCTTGGAACCCCCCCAGACAGTAAAAACCTTGCATGCGTGCATACACACACACACACACACACACACACACACACACACACACACACACACACACACACACACACGGATACAGAGGTTATACTTACCCCGGCATTCTCCTGACAAAAAGAAAGGTGACCCATTTTCACTAAGGGAAATAACCACAGAGAGAGAGAGGGAGAGAAAGAGGGGAAAGAAGAGACATTTGAGAAAATCCCTCTGAGATGGGAACAGAGGGAGGACAAAGGAAAGGAGGAGGAATTATTTCCCCCCTCTCACCCTAAACTACCTGCTCTGCTATTCTGTGCAAATGTGAGAGCGAGGGATAGAAGACGGGAGAGCAGAAATAGACGAGGAAGGCAAGTTTTGCACTGGTTGCCCTCAGGGTCTGGAGAGAGGCCGCGTGGATCCGTAACATCCTGTTATGTAACCGTTAGCATGTGCAGGGAACACGCCACCCGCGTCATCCCCTAAAGGGTACGAGGAATTTTGGGAAGCAGTACCCTCAGTGTGAGATTTTAACTTGAACATGTATAAACAACATGCCACTTTAGGTCATGGCCATGAATTTCATTTTTTTTTCTCTTTGCACTAGAAACGGCGTCGGATGTGGAAGAAAGGGAAATACCCTGTTGTTGTTTAATTTATTATGTCTCTTGTCTTTAAATATTTACAATGTGGGACAATTTAGAGACAACGGCTGTTCGTCGGTGGGGAGTTTGCTTTGCTTTGCTAAAAGAAGAGAGGAAGAGTACAAAACTGGTTGAAGTGAAGTTGATTATAATGCTAAAAGATATTGGTTCTCCTTTAAAGTTCTTACAATCAATGTTTTTCTTAATATCGACAACTGATCAAGTGACTAATTCCATGTAAAATATTGTCTACCTGTATTGAAGATCATTACGAGCCAACTGTGTTCACAACAGCTCTACAAAATATTTCTGTGTCCTTTAGCTTTTGGTTTTGGTTTTATCACCCACAATTTCACTGTTCTAGTTCACTCTCTCTGCTCTGAGAGCGCCATTTTCTGCCAAAGCAATGGATTCCAGTGTAAAAACTGGCTCTATATTGACTCACCGTATGCTTCCTGCCCAGCAAATAAATGCCGTGCAGACAGTTAGCTTTTTAGCGAGTACGGTGGAGCATTTAGCAGCTGACAAGCCAGATATTTCCCCTCAGGATTTGGTGGAGAGAATAACAGGATTGAATTTTGTACTTAAATTTGTAAGCGTGGCCACAAACAAAATGTAGCTTTTCTGTGATGCCCTGAAGAGGATGAAAAAAACATGTTTAAGGAAAAATGTTGTCCACAGTTACAACCTCGTCTCCTACAAAGTATGTTTATATATATATATAAAAAAAAAAAAATTGCCAAATGCATGTTTGTGACATTTTATGGTTTGTGATACATTAAATTGGTTGGACTAGCAAATTACAAAGGTTTCTTGGAGAAAAGACTGAACGTTACATCTTTATTTTCTCAGTTGTCATCTATGATCAGGGACTATTATACTTTATATTAGTATCCCTCAGTCAGTGATAGTCATTCACGTTTATCGGGCTGGCTCTGTAATTGTATTCCATTAAAAAAAAAAAAAAAGAAGCATGTATCCAAGGTGCAGAGGTGTTCCCTTCCTTACCTTTTTGTAGAAATAACAAAGACTCTCTTCGGCTGCAGCAGTGTTCCAGTGGCTACTCAGCATTAATCTTTCATGGGCCTCTGTGGCAGACGTGTTGCTCTCTGCAACCACACACACGCAAGCAGATAATTACAACACTTAATTTAAAGGATTTGAAAATGAACCGCCTCCTCCCAGCTGAGCATTTTCCAGTAATGGCTCAGAGAAAAGACAAAAGTAGTTTTCCGGCTTAGCCCTCTTTCCCCTCGTCATTTGTCTTTATTTGTCAGTTGCATCATTCTCAATTGAAGCCCATTTGTTGTAATTTTCTTCAGTATTCTCTTTTTAGTCTATCCTCATTTTTTATTCTGTACTGCTCTGCTACCACAACTCTTTTTTTCTTCATGAGGATCACTGCAATCTAATCACCTAATCGAATTTAACGATAACACCTTTTAAATACTTCAAATCTTTGAGGTGACTTCAGTTTATCGTGCAAACTAATTTGAAAACAGACTTTAACAGACAGCTTTAATGAAATCTGCTTGATTATATATTCCACTTTTATTTTGTTGTGTAACTTAGTCAATAAATGAAAGAAGAAAGGAAGAAAATGAGGGATTAGAGGATGGCAGAGTCATGTAAGGAAATTTCGGTTGAGATCAGCGATGCCCGTAGAGAACTACTCTTTTCCCTCTGTCATCTACGGGGAGATCAAAGGTCAGGGCGAGCTACATCACCATAGATTTGGTTTCTTGTTCAAAACAGCAGGGTCCATTAGTAGAAATGTCGTTTTTAGACTGATTTCCCTCTGATGGTTTGATAAAAGAGCTGATGAACGCTCAAGCAAAACGTGTAAATCAACTCGTGCATCCTTAGGGTACATTTTTTGTAAATTTTTTGGTCAAATCTGTGAAGTTTTATGATTAACTGATGATGTCAGCACTGGTCTGACCGGTGGTCTGATCTGTCGGGTCGAGAGCTAAAAATGGTTGACTTTAGCTTTAACAGCCACCCATGCTGGAGGCTGATGTTAGCAGCTGCTTGTCTGTAATTTTAGCTCACTCTTCGTGACATTTTTTGAAACACGGGGTAAGACACTGAGGTCAGTGATTTTGATTTACTTCGATTTGCATCTCTTTGAAGTTGTCGTGCATCTGTTTTTGTTAATTTTATGCCGCATTTATTTGACTGTTATGTGTTTGATTGACTTCTCACCGATGTTCACGTTAACAACATGTTAACTGTCCGCTCTTAACCAGGGTGTTATGTTGATTCACTCTCTTCTAATGTCGGTCTCAAGGGGCCATTTGAGGAACTGAGGTTTTGGTCATTTAAGCATGGGCTTCATTTTTCAGACCTGGAGTTTGCTGCTTTGTCCTACCAAAGGACGACCGGAGGATGTAGGAGATAGAGTTGGGATGTTGAAAAATGACTTGCCTATGTCAGTAGTTTACCACAGAAGTTGACAGTGGGTACAGCACTGACAGTTTTCAGATGTCAGCCATCAGAATCCCACTGATCCCAGAGTCTTGAAGTTTCCACAAAGTGTTCACAAATATCTCTAAAAGCTGTTTTAACATCTTTTGGAAAATGTAAAAAAAAAAAAAAAATTAATGACTGAATAAATTTGTTTTACTTTAAAATGCAATAAATACCTATATTACGTTTATTATTTAGGTTAGATGTCTGGTGTTTCCCTCCCAAACACACGTCATGAATAATTGATCACATATCACACAATAAATTCCCAGCTCCACTCTTTGGCTTCGTTTAAGCAAACACTCAGACAACCAGGCGCATTTACACACCAGCAGTGAAAGCAGCTCCAAGGTAGAAAAATACATAGAAATAATTTTTCTGAGGAGGAATTTTTCTCTTCTGAGTGTTGATTTCCCCTTCCTCAGTGCAGAAGTAAGCAGCCCTGAGAGATATTTGAAGATTACCCAAAACAACACTTTGGGGCTTTTTTTTTCAACAGAGAAACAAAAGGAGATAGAAAATGCATTTAAACCGTGAGGTAATCTAGAAAAATAACATACTTGTAATGCCTTAGCGGTGGATTTGGGAGTTGTTTTGCACAAGATAAACAAGGGAGTGGAAGTGACGAAATGATGGAGGAAATGTCCCTTTGTCCTTACATGAGCCTCTTGTTTCAGGAGGATGAAACGAGATGATGATAGAGGTGAGACGGAGAGTAGAGGAGGGAGTCACTGCAAAGTATCAAGGTTTTTTTCCTTCTGGATGTGCCGGAAGGAAATGAAGTTTGGACACATAAGCTTAGAAACTGAGTTAAAACTGAATGGGGTGGATGTAACATTTGTGATATTCTTACACCTGCAGTGCAAAGTTTCTGACAGTATATTCACGCAACACACGTGATTCTGTATTCAAGACCTCAAACTCCTTGAGAATAAAAGGGCTGGCGGGGCAGTTTGATTGAGCGGCCAGGCTGGATCTTAGCACCAGTAATAACAAACAGGGCTGATTGTTGTCACTCTCTTGAGAGGAAGGAAGACTGAAGGATAGGAGGAGGGTGCTGGTGGGTGGGGTGGGGGTGTGGGTGGGGTGGAGGGGGGGGGGTTGGGAGGAGAATGATGGTCTGACAGGCCCAGACTCCGAGCGAACATAACGTCTCCTCGGGGAGCAACAACTGCCGCCATGCTCATCTTTCTTCCCCCTCCCTCCTCCTCCTCCTCCCTTTATCCCCCCTTCTGTCTCACTTGTACAGCTTTTACTCACCCGTCAGTCTGTCCTGCTCCCTGTCCAGCCATTTGTGTCTGTTGGCGTCTCTCTTGGTTTGCCCCCCCACCCCCCTTTTTGCTTTTTGTCACCCCATGAACCACTTTTATTCAGAATACGTCTCCCTGTCTTGATGTGTCCCTTATCTGCAGTCCTTGTCCTAGCTCTGTCCTCTACTTCTCTGTTCTCCTTTCCCCTCTCTCCCCGTGTCCTCCGCCTCCTCGCCCTGAAACCTTTCCCTCCTACTGTCAGCTCCTCAGTCTCACATTTCTATTCTTCCATCTTTAAATCAAAACTCCTTCATCTTTCACCGCAGAGAAATTCGATTTTTAACACGTCTCTTTGTGGTTATTCCTGGATACCAATTTTTTTCAACTAATATTGACATTTAAAAGATTTTTAAAAAAACATGTAGAATAGACATTAAAGATATTTCCATTTGTTCTAGCTTACTAACTTCCCCACTTACCAATCAAATGATGTTAGTTGCTGTCAGGTTAGCAATTCTCTTATGACTGACAGCTGTCCCAGGTGAAGTCGGTTGTCAGGGTAACATTCTCCTAGCACAAGACACATGCTTCAGGGATAATATTTAGCACCACAACTCTGAAAATATAATGTAATAATATAAGTCACACATTGATTGGAAATCTAATTTACAACGTACAGACCAGGGAATTTAAACCGCTCTACAGTCAGTGGTGGAGAGAGTCATCCAATCTTTCACTTCATCTTTCAGTGTTTACTGTTTAGAGGGATCGACTGGCACAAATGAAATATCGTATTTATTATTATGTTTTAATTGGTGGATAATCACCTAAATCTAAGAAGTGATTTTTACCTTAAAATGATCTCTTCGTACATCAGGTCCTCTTACATGGAGCACATCATGTTGCTCCGGCGTGGTAGTCAAGAAAGGACAAACCAAACACTGGCTCAAGAGGGGGACTCTCCTACATGCTTGGAGGGGGAGCAGAAGGCGAGTTGATTGCAATCTACATCCTCACTGCTATTCTACATTCTGGTTTTAAGTAAATATCCTGATCATTTAAACAACGGTTGCCTGTGGGGAACAGATTGGAGGTGTCAATATAGTGCCAACAACTTGGCGCAGAGTCCCAAAGGGACCATAAATAGTTTAAGGCAGGTTCAAGTGAAAGTAATGTAAAAATACTCCTTTACCTCAAAAAGTAATTTATTATTGCACTTCAGCCATTGCACATTCATGTGAGCAGCAACACATGACAGATTGTGCAGACCCCCCCCCCCCCCCCTCTTTCGGAGTTAGCTATTATTGTACTGTTTATGTTTTACTCATGCATAGATGTGAAAGCATCATTTTTTTGTGGAAGCTGGTCAAGGTGGAGTTAAAGGTAACTATTTTTATTGTAAGCTACTATTGTACATTTTCATCTATAAGAAAGGACTACGTCTTAAATACTATTCATACAGTATGAGATTTGTGCAAAAGCTTCCTTTGATAAATGGAAGGAAAAGTCCAGTATTTTCCATCGAAATGCAGTGATACTTATGAAGCAGCGTAACATGGACGTGTGTAAAAGTACATGGAGTGTAAATGCCAAAAACTAGTGAAGGCACTCGTTTAACTTCCACCACCATGTACAATAGAACTCCCTTTAATCCAATAGCCTGACAATACTCTGCCCTTGTGATTATTAAATTCTGTAATTATATATGTAAAGAATGCATTTCTTGCTGTTAGATTAAAATTGTATCATAATATATTCTGAACGGTTTTAGTTACAGAGTGAACTTCGCCACAGAGGAAAGATAAACCTGGACATAAACGTATCTCTGCTCAGTAATCCTCATATTGTCCTTCTAAGCGAGCGAACTACTTGCAGCAGTTCAGTGATAATAATACTCAGCAATAATTAAAGCTTGACTTTGTGATGATAACTTGCAGGAGCATAAACTTTTTCATCCCAGAGCCAGATAGTCCAGCTGTAAGAAGAAAGAGGCCAGATGGGCTGTGTGTATCCATCTGTCTTCACACATCCCCTGCATACACAATCCCTCTTCATCATTATGTTGTCGCCTTCACCTCTGCATTACCTTTATTCATCTGGTCACCGAACATCTCTCTTCATTTCCCCACCGAGCACCTCTCGTTCCATTATGTCTGACTCCTTATGAAGCTTAAATCATGCATATTGAGACAGCACTTACGAGCAAATTAGCATTTCGCAGCTGTCTGTCGTGCATTTATTTTGTTGCCAGGAAATTATAGGAAACAATAAATGTTCCTTTTAGGGTTTTGATATTAATGCAGGGACAAGAAGCGGGTCTGTGGAGGTCTGCACAGCGGCTGGGCAGCTCTCCTGGAGAACCGGGGCGTGTGGGAGTAGCTCAGCAGAGGTTAATGCTGGAGGGAAACTCCTTGTCATGGCTCCATTGTCTGAGCCAGCAGGGGCCCGCTTACCTGTGGGCACCTCCTGAAAATTGCTTTCTGATAAAAATAGTGCTCAGCCGCGGACCTGGCCCACTTTGTAAGCAGTGTGCTCTGGAAAAGCCTCCCGGGTAGAGAGACGGCAGCGGAGAGGGAGGGAGGAGCGATGTGCGGATGGTGGGAGGGGGGTCGGCGTGGTGTTTTGAGATGTAGTCGAAGGCACTCACACAGCGAAAAAAAAGGACCTGCACACACACACACACACACACACACACACACACACACACACACACACACACACACACACACACACACACACACACACACACACACACACACACACACACACACACACACACACACACATTGCACCACTCCCCTGTGTAATTTAGCCACCCTCCACATCCCCACAAACACACATGTGCAGCCAGGTATAAACAATCTGACAGAGGCAGGCAGACATAATTGGGCCGGACTCCGATACCCGGGACCAGCTCTGGCCAAACTCTCCGCAGTTAAAAGTTGAGCAAAGTAAAACTTTGCTCAGATGACATTGTGGATCTGTGCTCTGAGGATAAATGAACACAGCCCCATTTCTGACCCAAGACTGAGAATTAACCCATGAATGAAACCCATATCCGCTTCTGTGCTTCCAGGGGGAGGAAGGATGAGGAGGGGGGGGGGGGGTTAAACATGCTGCAGTATACTGTGGTGTGCCTGTCATGTGCAATGGTGTTACTTTGTTCTTGTGAAACACTGTTCAAATTGAGTCCCACACTAGAATGAGCTGTTATTACTACACCCTTATTACATGCGAGCAAAACCCAGGAATTTAAAGACCACAAGTTAGACATAAGACACACTCTGCCCTTTTTACTCTTCTGGAAATCATTATTTTATCCCCCTTTAAGGTCACAACAGCAGTGCAAACACTGAAAGTTTGCATTGCAGTGAAATTGCTGTGATGAGATCATCAAAACCAAGATGATGGTTTGGGTTCAGACCTGTTTTAAAACTAATACTTGGGCGACCTTTGTCATGATGGTTACAATAGTAAACACTTTGTTAAAAAAGCATCTGATGTTTAGTTGACCCATCCATCCACATCGACCTTCTTCCTGAGCAGAGTTTGTCACTTTATTGCAACGTCATCATCTTAATTATTACAGCTGCCAGAGGTCTTTGTAACATGGTGGTTAATGGTTGTCAATTTTGGGACCTTGGTGACTTTTAAGCCGGTAATTTCGTACACCTCTTGGGAATCGTAGAGCTTTGAGTAGAGGACACCATCATAGATTAATTTTGTGAATATAGCTTATTAGCACAGTTGTCCCATTCTCTATTACAGTATTTCAACTTGTTCAGAGGCTGGGTTTAAAGATGATGATGAGACAGGAGCTGTATTGTGCATATTTTGAATAAACTGCTTGTAAAGCATGTTTGCAGCTAAGCTAACAAGCTGGCTGCCTTGCGTGCTTGAGGTTACCTCACCTGCTGCAGTAGTTTACCAGCTAGCCCGATGAGTAGCTACGCAAGTTAATGTATGTGAGTTGTAATGTGTTGACTGTTCTCCACTTTTTATTCTTTAATCACAGAGTGAGAAGGTTGTTACTATAAATGGTTTCCCAGTTTTCTACCCCACACTTACCCAGTTATTTCGTTTATTTCGCCTTTCCTAAAAAGTACCTTCTTTAAATGTTACTCCCTCGTTGCCCATAATCTTGCTTTCCTCCAATGTTTTATTTAAAGATCTCTCTTGAATGATAATTCTATCTGATGTGTTTTTCACACACACAAAAAAAATCAATTATCCTGTAAAAATCCTTTAAATAGCATCTACTCCTTCTCACTCATTATAAATTCCAGAATATATAATGCAAACATATTTAATTTCTAAAGTTTAACTGCTGGACATAAAGATGTTTCCTACTTTACTCCAAAGTTCAATCTTAGTGTTTTTGAGTTTCAAGTGTCATCATATTTAAGTAAGTTGAATTTGATTTTCATTTAAACTGTGTGTGATGCCACAAATCCTGCTCGTTGGCCCACCCTTTAAAGGCAGACTTCCACAAAGTGCAAAGAAACTTTTCTGCTTCAGCTTTCTATTTTTGAACTTTGCACATATATCACAGTGCACTGTGAAGCTCAAACGTTCACATTTTCACGTTCACATCGCAGGCTGTGTTATGAAGTGTTACCATATCTCCCACCAGTTCACTTTTCCTCGTTTGTTGTTCAGTCTTCCTCATGTTCCCTCCCCTCCCTGTTCTCTGCACGGTTTGTGGCTTCCTCAAAGCTCCTCTCTGGGGATTCCTTTGAGAAGCATGGAAGTGCCGGTCACTAACCAGGGAACACCGCCGCTCATCCAGGAGAGCAGGGTGAAAATGGAGAGAGAAGAAATAGAGAAGTGAAGAAAGATATGCAGGGGAAGGAAGAGACCTGATTTCATATCCACCAGAATGCAGCAGCTGCATCCAGAACCAACACAGTAGCTTTGCTGCATTTTTAAAAGTTAGGCCTGTCCCACTGAGCTGAGGTGGAAGACCCAAGTTTCCTGTTTTCTAATCATTACTAACAATCCATAAACATGCACACACACAGAGGATCACATAAACACAAGAAGACGTGTGTGTGTTCAGATGCAGTCATGTGATAATTTATAGGCACCCAAACATAATTGGGAAGAGGAGGTTTAAAGGTTTTTATTGTAAATGACTGCCTGGGCAGACTTTTCTTTATAATTTCCATGCTGTGGCATTTTGCTGCTCTGTCTCACAAAACCAGTTAATTGGGATGGATGGTCTTTGGTGATGTAGAGTTACCACATCCATCATCACACTGTTCTATAACCAGCGAGCACTTCCTTTCTCTGTAGAGACTGGCTGAGATAAAGTGTACGTGTGTGCGTGTGTGCGTGTGTGCATGCGTGTGTGTGTGTGTGTGTGTGTGTGTGTGTGTGTGTGTGTGTGTGTGTGTGTGTGTGTGTGTGTGTGTGTGTGTGTGTGTGTGTGTGTGTGTGTGTGTGTGTGTGTGTGTGTGGGGGGGGGGGGGGAAACCTCTTCAAGGTATTTAGTTCACTTGGTTTTCCTGCAGAGCTCTTGTGAAGAGTAGGTCAGAAGATTCATGCCGGGATGAGGACGCATGAATAACTTTCCTGTTTAACTCATGAGGACAGAAACAGAAGGATTTTCTTTACTGTTTATTGATAACACAATGCTGTTTGAGGAACAAGCGCAAAGTCAGGTTATAGTCCGTATTCGGATAATAAGTAATTAATTGCATTGTAGTTAAGTTGAATTTTGGTATGCATCGATTGAGCACCACAAGACGGGATGATTTATTTCATGCATACTCCTGTTTACAAGTCAAAGCTGTTAGACCTTAAACCTGCAAATCCTGTTATCTCTGACACGTTATCATTTCAGCAAACATTTTCTTATATATATACAACCAATAGATAACTTAAGCATTCATTTGAATTGGTGGTTGTGTTTACCTGATGAATGGAAGTGGAAAATTGACTAACTTTTAGCTCTATTTTGGTCTCGACCATCTCCTGCGGGGCATGTCTGCATCTCAAACTGCTAAATGCTCCACTTTAACGGCTTCTTGCTAACTTTTTCTCTTGCGTTCTTCTTCTGCCTTTTCTACTGGCCGGATAGCACGTTTCCTGCTGTGGCCAAAATCAACAATGTTAGAGCAGTGACAGTGAACCAGAGGAGTAAAGGTGTGAGTCATTAAATCAAAACAATGACCTGAAAGATGCCATAAAGCTCCAAAGAGGTGAAGGAAAGTACAGAAACAGGGCAGTTTATATTGTCCACATGTTATGAAGGACGTAAAGTTATTCATGAGACATGGTAGGTTGGTTGCAGCCGGAAGCAGTCTTCCAGTCAGCACCCAGGACAGCTCCCCAGCTCCTTCCTGCAGCAGAATCAGCACCTTGGAGAGCACCACAGTGCAATCCTGACTCCAGCTTTCACACCCACCTTGTTAGGACCAGATCTTCAGATGTTTCACTTTGGTTGGAACCAAAATAGTGAATGTGAAAGGTCCACTGTCCGGATCAGGGGACCAATATTCAATCTGACCAAAAAAAAAGGTGTTCTCAGTCCGGATCAAACTGAACCATGGTTTAGTTAATTTCGAGTTAAAACTCTTTCTGGATGGTTCGGAGTTTTAAACCAATTGCAGGAAGTCAAGAGAGGAATAGAGGAAGAAAAATAACTTGAACAGAAGTCAAAATGAACAGCGGTTGCACATGAGGAAAGAAGGTTTGACACAGCAACTAAAAATCACAACTAAATGCTGAAACTTAAAACATATTTTCTTAAAGGAAAATAAGCGCTGGTAGTAATACCATAGTAGTGGCAATGAAAGAAATCTGTTCGTTAATTTTTTTCTCCAGTCAAATAGAAAAAAAACTACCGGCCGGAGTGACAACACATCGACGTCAGACATGCCCTTCTTCAAAGCAATCAATGTCAAGTGTAGTGAAACGCAACTCAAGTAGGTGATGACAACAGAACGCAGAGATAACGACATCAAATGTATACAATGTAAGAAAAACATGAGCCTTGGTTTGATTCCTGGTTTGGACTCTGGTGTGAACACGCTCTTAAGATTATTTTGTCACAGTACAGTTGTGTTTATATTCATTGTTTCTCCTCAAAACAAATGCTGTACATGCATTCTTGATGACCGACAAATATGTTAGCCAATGTGTTTTCCTGCTCATAAAACTATTTTAAAAGTTGCCAGTTTTCCCCCTGTTGGATTTTACGGTCTGTTACTCCCGTCCTCCTTCATTTTTCATGGCTTATGGTTTCATACTAGTAGAGTAGTCAGCAGCACTGTATTATGTTTACAGCAGGTTGCTCTGTACTGATTTGATTCACTCACATCGCAGTGTCACTTTTTGACCCCAGCAGGGAACTATTTTCATTGATACGACCGTAAAAGCCCACTGACACTACCTGCTCTGGACCAAACAGACACAGTTAGCAACTACCTGGTGAAGAGAGGATCATCCAGCAACTAAAGAGCTGCTTTTATGTTACTGTTGTGCTTGTAACTTCTTTTCACTGCCCCCAAGCTGCCAGTTCATCTAAGTGACTTGTTACATTGTGCAGGATTTGACTGCAACACTGATTCGAAGGAATTTTGTGAGACTTTAAGACTGTTAGATGAAAGAAGAGAAGTTTATTAACCACACAAGGCTACCAAATGTTGACTGCATGACTACTAACATTTAACTTTGAAGCAGCTTATTCTGGAAAAATGTAAGTTTGCTGTCATCAGCTTTATTATGCTCAAGTATTGCTGAAGTCTACCGTGGACTCATGTACATTGTAATTTTGACATGTATATTTTGATCACTTCTAAAATTGCGTTCCAGCATTTGTAGATGAACTGCCAGTTATAGTGGTATACATACGTGTCTGCAGTATATTAGTATGTAAAAGTACTCACTGTCTCCTACACACATACACACTCATTTGTGCGCCCCCTCATGCACAAACAGAAGCTCCTGACAGGTGGCAAACTGGCAATTAGTCTGTTCCCTCAATAAAGTCTTCTTACAGTATGACCCGAGAAGACCGGGCTGCTGGCACGCGCGCACGCGCACGCACACACACACACACACGCACACACACACACACACACACACACACACACACACACACACACACACACACACACACACACACACACACACACACACACACACCTCCAAACTCCTCTCCTCTGACCTTCCTCACCCGCCCATCGAATCAGAAAAAGCTTGTCTCTTTTTCTTTGAGTCAGCACTCTTGTTTCCTTTCCTCTGCTTTCCTTCCTCTCTCTCTCGCTCTCTGTGTCTTTTGCACTCTGATCGACCCCCCATCCCCCCGCGCTTCCTCCGTCCCACCCCTCCCTCCACCCCCTCCACGCCCCCGTCAGGCAGGCACACCTTCCTCCTCTGATGTGGCTGCTAAAAGTGTGCAGATGCATGTGGCCTTGAGGAAGGAGGTGGGGAGGGATGTGAAGGATGGAGGAAGGCGGAGAGGATACCAAAAAAAAAAATAAAACAGAGAGAGAGGAAGATGAGAGAGTGACGTAGAAGGAGAGATGTAAAAGGCTGTGCGGCGGTGAGGCAGGTTATCTCGCGTTCCCTTTGGAAAATCCCCAAACGCACAGCGAGGGTCTGGCAGTCAAGGTGAGAAGCAGAGGACATCCCTCCCTCCCCCTACTGCTTCTTCCCCCTTGTGCACCCGCCTGCACCCTCTCCAGCTGTTCTCATTACACTCTGTGTGTGTGTGTGTGCGTGTGTGTGTTCGTGCGTGCCTGTGTGTGTTTTTCTCAACTCATTTGTCTGGGTGTGTGTTTGTGTTTCATGTGTACATTTTGTTTATTCATCCTTTTGTCCAGTCAAGTCTCGTGAATGTGTGTTTACATGTGTTTCTGGGCGATATTTCTCGTGCTTTTGTGTGTGTGTGTGTGTGTGTGTGTGTGTGTGTGTGTGTGTGTGTGTGTGTGTGTGTGTGTGTGTGTGTGCGTGTGCGTGCTGTCTGGATTCGGTGAGCCCATCAGGCTGGTCGAGCTCCACCGCTCCTCATGGTGTCCCTGTAAATGCCAGAATGTTGGCACAGACGAGCACCCCTCTCCGCCTGAAGTGCTAAAAACTTCTTTCTCCTCTCTGTCGGTCAGCATCTCGCAGGCACTCACGAGGCTTCGCAAGAGCGGTGAGAGGCCAAAAAGTGGAAATCAGACAGAAAAAGACAGAAAAGACTTTTAAAACCAGCAGTTAGGTTGTTGTTCGGCCTGTCAGATCGTCAAAGAAACCGCTGCTTCTTGAGGAGGAACGTGTTATTTTGTTAAATCTGTGACTCAAACAGACGTTTTAACTTTTTCAAACCTACATGAGTTATGTAACATATCTTGTGTTTTAAGTAATAGAATATTGTTGTGTCAGGTTTCACGAGGTGAAGCTCCTCCAGCTCGTTATCACAGCTCATCACAAGTCCAGAAGTGCACTCAGAGAGCACAGACCTCTGCCAATGGCATATAATCCACCCATCTATGCAAATTTGCCAGTGTAACCACTATATATGTCTGAATAGACCGTATTTCCTATTGGAACCATGTGAAAACATGCTTGTGCTGAAGTGTCACACCTAAGATGATCCACTGGTTCTGGTTCTCATCGGTGAAACCAATATCCCAGAGGGCTCCATAAAGACTGCTTGCTGCATTAAGTTTCAGTACATGCTTATCTCAGAGGATTACTGGGAATGTGGACTGTTACATAGAGTCATTATACTTTTAGAATGGCCTATGTTTTGTCACAATTAAACTTTACTACCATCTAGTAGATGTTAAGAAGCATGGCGTTTGCCCTGTCTCAATAATACTTGGATCCACCCTGTGACTCAGATCTAACATTTAATGGGTTCTCCCTTGGACTGATGCTCTATCCTAACACCAAGTTTCAGGAAAATCAGGCCGGTAGTTTACCCGCATTCCTGCTGACACAAACAAATTACATCAAAAACATAACTTCCTTGGCAGAGTTAATAAATTGAATTATATGAATCTTAAAGTAATGGGAGAGGGGGCAGGAGGGTGGCAACATGTTTGAATTTCAATGATTTAGATTATCTTAAACCTTGTATTAAAATGTTCTAATTGCAGCTCGACTACAAAGAGATCATTTCTCTTATTATGTTTTTAAAGGCACAATCTCTTACATAAGTGTAAACCGATAGGTCACTACTGGATTGGAGCCTGCTACTAATTTTTTGCAGTGACTCACACTCAGAACAAATCCGTTTGTTTATGACGCTGTCAAAGGTTTGTTTACGTGTCGTTTTTGTCAGCATAGCCATATATTTTAGATGAGAATCATTCGAATTCAAATCAATGACACTTTATATGCAAATGCACTTGGAATACGGAGAACCACAAAAATTACTGACCGTCCCTTTGAACGGGGCTCACATATTTCCTGTCTTGTTTTGCTGTCTCACAGTAATAGAGCAGACTCACCCGCAGCTACAGTGAAGATGACACAGCCCTTTTTTTTTTTTTTTCAGAGTGAAGCATCTTTTTGTGTAGAAAAAAAAAAAAATCTCTTAACAGCTCTGTGTACACTTGTAGCGCAAGTCAACCAGAAAAATGTTGCTTTTAAGACTCGAGCAAACAGACTCTTTGCTGGTGCTACTATGGGGTTTGACAAAATTGCTTTGAATGTCAGAGGTTGTTTTTCACTTGTAGATGTCGATGTTTTTTAACACTTGAGCCGGGCTAGTTTATCCACCGGAGGATACGGCGCTGCCTCGGAAATGGACGTTTTCATGTCGACTTTTCTTCCCGAAATGCTGAGTGATGGTTGTAATTTACAATCTGAAAGAAACAGCGCTGATGATAATGCAAAAAAAGAATACCGGCAGGGCTGCATGTTGTCCATGCATAAATTAATACATGATAATTACGCCTATCTTTAGAGAATTGTTTTGCAAGCTCCTGTGATGCTTCCTCAGCTGTTTGTCCTCAATTAAAGTTGTTTTTCTGCTCATTTGCTCAGATAACAATCAGCTTTGCTGGTAAACAGTCTTTTGTAAGGACAACCTTGCTCTTTGTGCTTTTGGTGCTGATTTCTATCCTCCTGACAAGGAGTTTCATCTGCATCTCTCCTACAGGCACAAAATCGTCCCATTTTGTTCCCCTATCAGGTTTGTCCGCTGCCAAAATCCTGCCGTCATCTGTTCTGGTTCAAATTTTACATCAGTAACCAGTCGTTCGTTTCAAAGCAACACCGTTTCAGGATGACCACTAAAACATAAAAATCCGCAGAGGCGAGTGCTTTTTGGATGAAAGAAAACAGCTCCCATTTCATGATCAAACCAATATATTTTTATAACCCGGCCCTTCCTTGAAACTTTTCCCCCCCGCAGGATATTTTTTATGACACTGTCTGTTTTATTGGATAGCGAAGTGAAGAGACAGGACAGAGAGGCGCAGGCTGGAGATGGGCGCTGACAGACAGCTGACTGACTTGAGGTTGAACTTGGCCTTTTGACATCGTGCGCCACATCCCCATGCAACAAAGAACAGCTTTCACAAATTTCTCTTTGCTAAAAGACGAGTTAGGCAGAAGTTTTGGTTTCGTTTTTTTCTTTAAAGCTGCATGAACAAATATTTGATGATTCTATATCTGTCAAATTTACTACGTGTAACATGAAAGTGGTCAAACCCACCAAGAATGATCAACAACTGCGCAAGTTGAGTTCGTAGTGACGTAGGGCGATCGCGACAGCCCAGGAGGTGATCCCGTATTTTGTCACTCAAATTGGATTTGACTGTTTAATCCGAAAATTTGACTATGTATTCTTTTTTTAATATAGAAATTCTGCAGCACGCTTTTGTTTATCTTTGGATCGTCGAGGTTCTCCCATCTAGTCCGCTAATGGCAGACAGCGGAGCTGTCGCCCTCGGCCTCGGCCTCTCGTCGCCCCTGTTTGCTTCCCCTTAACTGTGACCGCCGTGGTCAAAAACATTTCCTCGCACCCTCAAAAATGTTGCTTCCGTCCAAACCACCCTGTGTCCCTTACCACCGCCACGCAAGCTACCAACTCCTGACTTTCTGCTGCAAGGCCCGACGAACTTGACATCAGAGTATACACGGAGGCCGATGCAGGGTCCCCTTCCGGTAACACCCGCCCTCAAACCCCGACCTCAGCGTGGTGAGGCCTGTTCACCCTTCGTACGCCTCCAGGATCAAACTCTGCTTCTTCCTCCAGAGGGAAGCGGGACATTTTATATCTAAACTAAAAAAAAAAAAAAAAAAAAAAAACAGCTTGACTCTAAGAATCTCAGTCGACTGTTGAGTCTCGTGTTAGATTTGAACTGTTAGACTTTGAATAAAGTCTCATTAATGCAAACCTCACCTCACCTACCTACGCCAAAGGTAATGCTCACTATTTGCTATCTCTATATTTATCATAAACACTGCTGTTGGCCCACAAAAGCCCATCCGATGCAGTTACAGCTGTGACAGGACAGCTGGTATCGATCAGTCGCAGCTGCTGACACATGAACCCACAAACATCATTTCCTGAAAGTTGTTACAAAAGTGTATATTTCCTCAGTCATGTAGAGTACAAACACAAACATCCACACACACACATGCACACGTGCCTTGACATACATGCGTCCTATCGACGGTGTGAAATACGTTCGTCCTCTGGGACGCGGTCGATAAGTGTCTCCAACTTGAAGCCCCTGGATTAACCTGTTCTTGCCCGATTGCAGCTTGTAAATTCTTCACGCTCGGGTGCGTCGCCGTGTCGCGTGTCCCATCAAACCCTAATCCAGGTTTTTTTTCTGCCCCGATACCGATTGACTTTTCTCAGAGGTCTTGCGTAGAATCAATCCCCCCCCCCTCCTCCCCAGCCGAATGCCTGGGCGGCTCATTGGTTAACGGCAGCTGTGTGCCTGCAAACGGGCCTGAATAATGTCTTTAGGCGTCAGCGGATGGAAATAAGATGAGACTGTGTGTCATTACCGGAGAATAACCCTGCTGTACTTTATCTGTTTCTGCTTCTTTATTTCTCATGTTGTTGTTGTTGTTGTTTTTTTTTTTATCCCTCATTTTTTTTTCTTCTCTTCCTTCTTCTTCTCTTGTATCATTCTGTCTCCCTTGTTTCCCGTGCTGCTCCCTCTCTTCCTCTCCACCGCTCTCTTTTCCCCTCCTCTGTCTGTGGGAGTGAGTGATGAGGGAGGGAGCCGGTCCATCCGTCACTTTGGATGCTGTGTGTGTGTGTGTGTGTGTGTGTGTGTGTGTGTGTGTGTGTGTGTGTGTGTGTGTGTGTGTGTGTGTGTGTGTGTGTGTGTGTGTGTGTGTGTGCGTATGCATGTCATCTGGCACTGGGTGGCCTCCCACTGATGTAAGAGGGATCCGTCATGTCTCTCTGTCACAACAGCAGACACGCATGAGTGGATGAAAACACACACACACCTCAACACACACACACACACACACACACACACACACACACACACACACACACACACACACACACACACACATACAAACATCTTGTCTCCACGAACTGTCTGTAACAGAAGATTTATCAATCTTCGATGTGATTAGTGAATGTGTAAGAAATGTTTTACTGTTTTGTCTGTTCATTTCCTCACCTCTCTCTCTTCCTATTATTTTATTCTATTCTAGAAAGCAGTAAATCTGTCATGGACAAATGAAAGTTAAGAGATTTAGAAATCAGGACTTAAATATAATTCCAAAGCTAAAAACAGCTGTTGAAGCTGCTAATAGGCTTTGGAGTTGTACATGTCAGTTGTATCTTATTGCATTATTGTTATTTTGTGTCTATTTCTGTATCCAGAGGCTTATAATACAACCCATTGGGACTAAATTTGTCTTATGTGGTGCGTAAAAAGCATCACAGAGAGAAACCTCGTGCAGATTTGTCGCTGTTGTCCAACTGGAGTGGTTCTTAGCGGGCTAAAAGCGCTCCTTTGGGGAGAGATAAGTGTTATGGAGTGGGGCAAGTAGACACCAGTTCATTTTGGAGCATCGTGAGCAGCAGCAGGAGCTCCAGGACCGGCTGCGTGTTTGGAGCAGCCCCTGCTGAACACAGGAGGAACTGCATTAATGGTGCGGAGGTCTGGTTTGTCAGGTGACAGATAGTTTTCACTGTTTCTATTAGTCGAGCTGGTTTAGTGTTGCGGGTGAAGCAGTGTGACGACCTTTCCTCAGCTTTTGATGAAGAGGAAACAATCAGTCAGAAATCAGCCTGAAGTCTGTTCGGATTAAACTGTGCAGACAGATGTTCATCTGTCCCCTGTCTGTCTGCTGGGTGAATAATGCGTCTCTATAAATGGCTGCTTAATAGTTTGTTATCCTATAAAGCAGCATTGCTGATGGCGCCCTGAGTGCGTGTTTGTGACTAAGTGCATGAATCTGGAGTCGGGCCAAGAAAGAAATACTTTAATTTAACATTAAATCATCATATCAACACATTTTTTAGTAGTTGTTTTACAAATGTCAGTTAAAAATGTATAATAATTAAAGATTGTTTTCAAATATTTCAAACATTTATTGACAATTGGTTCATTGGTGAGTGTGTTCCAACACGACATCATGCACGCAAGCTACGCACAAGTCTTTCTGTTTTCCTGCTGGAGGATTAAATCAGTGCAGCAGTCAAATTACGTGAGCGATTAACGGTGTATTTTACAAGGAGAATTCATAAATATGTGATTCCCGATGATTGATTTCCGGCTTGTTTTTCTTATCATGTTTACTGACTGGAAGTCTTTTCCTTAACCACCATTTACTATGTGAGATTTAAACCTGGATTTGAAACGTTGTCTCACGATCTGCTAGTTCATAACTACTTTGAGGACTGTTTATTTGTTTATTTCCTGTCAACGTTGGAGACACAAGATGACAGATGAGGAAACATGCTGCCCTTAAAAATCAGTCCGAGCCGTCAGGAGTCTGAGCGGACGTGACATCTTGACGGGGTTGAAATGTTAAGAAGACACCAGCGTGCAGTTTAGGCACATATGATCTGTAGGTTTAATGTAAAGATGCAAAAGCACAGTGGAGTGTAAATTTGATCTAGCACCACTTCAGGGAGAAAAGAAGTTGCGAGAGATTATGTTTCAAAAATAATATGCAGAAAAAATATACGTATTATGTATTTATGTAAACAGCGGAGCATGTGGAATACTTAGTTTCTTTCAGTTATTTAAGACAATTCTATGTTCTCTGGTATTTTGTTTCTGCTAAGTTACACCGACTTTAAGATGATTTAGGGAACACAAATTAAAGTACAAAAGTATCTCTTTTTATCATGATTTTGACAGTTTGTTTTTTCCATTATGTTTTAGAAAACATTTAAAAAAAAAAAAAAAAACAGATAGCAGTTTTATTAAAGAACAATCAAACATTCTCCAAAAATTTACAATATCACATCAAAGCAGGACCCATCTTTTTGAAGTAAAACAGTAAAAACTCTTCATTACAATTAAGAGTCTTGCAGTCCTAATTTGTATTATTATTATTATTATTATAGTATTGGCAGCAAAATTGACTTGAAACATCCAAAGCAGAAGTACTTATGAGGCAGTAGAAGGAGGCATTTCAGAGATACATTACTGTGTAACCTGTATTTTAATGTGTTGGCTGGTTTACCTATTTTAAACACAGTCTTATACCAGTGTGATATTAAAACTGCTGGTTAAGTCTGAAGTCAAGTACAATTTAACTATTACTACAAGTAACTATTAGCAACAAAACATACTTACAGTGCTAAAAGTAGACATATTATTGCGAATTGCCTCCAGATTATCGTCTACTACATGCTTAAGTGCCATTTTCTTGTTCTAGCCGGTTCAGGTGGTAACGTAACAGTTAGGAAGTTTTGTCTAGTGATTCCGAAGTTGGGGGTTGAGGCCCTCCAAAGGGTCACAAGATTGATTTTAGGGGTTGTGAGTAGTGAGGCATGAAATGAGCATGTTCTGCTACATAAAACTGTAGAGCTGCAGTGTTTGGTAGATTTATTGAATAATGGACGAAAAATGTATGAGCAGCTATTTTAGTAACCAGGTAATCGTTTCAGTCATTAAATGAGCCGTTCGCAGTTTCACTTCACCCGCTGTGTGTATCTTTGAACGTAACCTTTGAGAAAAGCCTATGCCACTGTTGCGAGCAACCAGGACTGAACAGTTGCATGTTCTAAAGTGGTTGTTTGCTGATTTTCATTGACCAACATTAAATTGCTTTGTTTTCTGCACTGTATAGGAGACCTTTGATGAAGTCACCTCTAGTTCTAGAAAATGTACCTTTTTCACTGCTTTTAAGTTTATTACATCAAATGATAAAAAAAAATTAAAAAAAAAAAAAAAGATTTGCATGCACATTTCTTCAATCTTTGATACTCATAATACTGGGGAGCTAATTGGGCCTTGAGCAATTATAAAAGTGTCCAAGAAGTTTAGTGGAGGCATTTATTTTTGATGGAACTATAAACAACTCGTACACATCCGACACATGTAAACACTTGACTGCTTTTTGTCAGGAGTCATGAGCTAAAGTTTAATCTGTGCTTATTTATAAATGAACATGAAGTCTGAAAAGTAGCCACACTTACAAATGAAGGGAGTCATATTTCTGTCTGATATTTGGTTTTTATAACGAATAGTAAAATACCATAAAATGGTAATAGTCCTCTATCTCCAAATTGTACTTAAACGATAATTCCAATTTATTTCAACATAGTGTTTTTCTCTTAATGTGACTCTTGTAGATCGATGGGGCATGCTAATGTTGCACTCTTCACCTCATTTGTACAGATTTGGGGACTCACAGCAAAACAGTGTATATTCTGTATAATCCCTGCAGCTCTAAAACGTGACCGTATATGCTGGATAATTTAATTTTGATAAGATAAGAAAATAAACTTTGAAAACGTTTCATGCAAAAACAAGTTTCTTGAAAAGCTAGATCGAGCTAACGGCTGTAATACACAGTGTAGTTTTTCGGTGCAAAATCCTTCTTTCTTGGAAACTCTAAAATGGAGGTGGAGAGTGTGTAGTCAGCGTTATCCGCAGAACCACGACAGCCACGTGAATGGAAAATACGCGAAACTGAAATGAATCGGGATTAAAGTACTTATGCAGTTAGTTTCCAGCACTGTAAAATGACAAACGCTGCACTATTCCAGGAGGAAACGGTTAGTAGTCATCCAACTTTGCATGTTTCCACTCTTGCTTATTTGCGGCGGTCTCCCAGGATTACAGCGGCTAATCAGAAAACCCTCCTTCGCACAAGGTTGGTCATGGATTGGTAACAATACAGCCGCAACACACATTAATTTACACACACGCCCTACACTTTACCCAAATGTCCAGATTCAGTTTAATTCACATAATTCATCAATTAATGAACTCCAGTGGGCCTGAGCTGGTGATCAGACTTTTCAAAGCAAGCTTCAACACCTTAAAGTTCCCTCCACACACACACACACACACACACACACACACACACACACACACACACACACACACACACACACACACACACACACACACACACACATACATACACAGAGTGTCGAGAAGATGAGGCGCGTCACACTGCAGTGCAAACACAATTAATGATAGCAATCTGATTGCACCTTCAGAGACGCTGCAGACCTTTGGATTTCACTCTGTGCTAATAGAGCTAAGGTAATGGGGGGGCCAGGAAATGAATGGCTGCCTAAGTGAATGGATGTGTAATTAAAGAATGGGCAATACAGTCAATGTAATTAGCTTGTTTATGTGCGGTACAATGGTTATGGGCAGGTGTTAAGGCCCTGCAGTGGCAGACAACCTGAGAGAGGGGGAGAGAGAGAGGACAGATAGAAGATGGAGGGATGTGGGGAGGAGGGAGGGGGGTGAGAGACACAGAGAGAGAGAGAGAGAGAGAGAGAGCAAACTCCTTATTCAGGCTTTTTCTGCTCACCCGTCACATCAAGGCTCCAAATCAATTCTGCAAATTGGTTTGTTCCTCGACAAGGTTACCAAATGACGGAGGGATGGAGGGAATGAAGTGGAGAAGGAGAGGCAGAATATGAGATGGAGAAGGAATATGTGCGAGCTGTAACGAGAGAGAGAGAGGGAGAGAGAGAGAGAGAGAGAGAGAGAGAGAGAGAGAGAGAGAGAGAGAGGGGGAGGGCGGGGGATGTCCCCTTGTTGACGTATTGTCTAATGCGGAGCTTTGCAAGTCTGTGCTTGTGTGTGAGCTGAAGGCCGACGGCGGGGTCGTTACACTATGGAGGGAGGTGAAGGATCCGGTTGATTGTTGTTTGTTACAGGTAAACCCAACCGGCTGAGTTATGACATCCCGGCTTACAAACCACTTTGTCCATGTGGTAAACAGAAGTGTGCACATGTTGGAATCAGTTTGTTGGTGTGTGTGTGTGTGTTTGCACTTCATTGATGCAGCCAGATGCTCCTGTAACCCTGTCACGATGAAATGTGGAGCCCATTTCCTCCCATTCCCAGCTGAGCCGGTGGAATTGGAGAGTAAATATATAAATAATAGAACAGATAAAAAATGGCAGACACTCCAAATGTGTTATTCTTCTACTCTGACCCGATGTGTGTGTGTGTGTGTGTGTGTGTGTGTGTGTGTGTGTGTGTGTGTGTGTGTGTGTGTGTGTGTGTGTGTGTGTGTGTGTGTGTGTGTGTGTGTGTGTGTGTGTGTGTGTGTGTGTGTGTGTGTGTGTGTGTGTCTTTCAGGAACACTTCACGCCTGAGTGTAAGTTTAAGGAGTGTGTCTTTGAGAACTACTACGTCACCTACTCGTCCATCCTGTACAGACAGACCCAGTCGGGGCGGGCCTGGTACATCGGCATCAACCGGGACGGGCAAGTCATGAAGGGAAACCGCGTGAAGAAGACCAAGGGAGCTGCTCACTTCCTGCCTAAACTTATTGAAGGTACTACACATGAAGATATACTGGACATGCTGCTTCAGAGGCTTTTATTTTGTGTTCGTCCTGCTTAAATGTTCCGCAGAAGAAGTCTGAGATATAGGTAGCACTTCTTTCTCCATCAACCATGGTAGCTAAAACACATCAGTCTGTGTTATGTCAAATAGCTTTTGAAAAGACAGAACAGGCCATATATTTAAACAATCTACGGGGGCCCAGAAACTGTCAGAGGCCTATGGAAGAAGTTTGAGGTGAGTCCTCTTGTGCACACATAATTTGACTCAGTTTTAAAACAACACTTTGGCAGTACAAATTACATTTGAATGGACTGTGATAGGTATATATACCACCTTTTCACCTTATGTGTAACAGTTATGGTTTTGAGTCATAGCCATTTCAAATGTATCTTTATTGAAACGTTCTATCGATACATTATTTCTACCCCCCTCCCCCCCCCACCCCCACCCCGTAGGCCTTTTTCAATGCTTTGCTTTATTCTCCAAAGTTACTGAGGACAAAGGCATGCTTGGAAATGCTAATGTGTTTGTCCGATGACATTGCTCCCTGTCCTTTGTGATAACTTGCATTGACAACCTGACAGTCCTTTTTTCAACAGTTCAACCTTTTAGCAAGAAGCTCTTCATCGAATGGACAAGAAGCATCAAAAATAAGCTAAATGGAGTGAGAGGAGCGGCCCAAGAAAAATATTTATACGAGGGCCAATCACAGTTATGTTACGCTGCAGGAGAAATGTCTAAGCTCTTGTTAACTTGCTGCAAAATCAGTCATCATTGTGTTACATGGAAACGTAAAATTTGTCCTGACCTGTAAGTGCTATGTCAAGATGCAGCCAGCTTTTGAAACATTGCCACCAGTATTTAACACTGAAACAAAATACTACACCATAAATATGTAATAGTAGAGACATGGGATAAACAAAATGTTGTAACAATGTTGACTGTTTTCATTATTTACTATAACAAACAACATTTTCTACTGTATTTACACTTTAAAAACAGTTATGCGCATCTAATCCTAATTCTAATATTTAGGGAGGCACAGAAGTAGGAAAAGCAGAGATTCATTAATTGATTAAAAGGGTAGTTAATTGATTTGTGGCCACTTGTGGTCAGCAGAATCATCAGGAAACACATACAGTGGTACCTTGTAAAGTTGACTGATGAACAAGTCAGCAAAGC
Source organism: Brachyistius frenatus (assembly GCF_029030835.1). Taxonomy (NCBI): domain Eukaryota; kingdom Metazoa; phylum Chordata; class Actinopteri; family Embiotocidae; genus Brachyistius; species Brachyistius frenatus. Next base: position 1,082,214 of record NW_027210726.1, read on the forward strand.
ATTTGCCTGTTTCCACATTTAGCACACACTGACCCATTTTCATTTGGCCATTTCAATCCGGACATATGCGATCGGACCACAGGCGGCCAGGAAAAGTACAGGTGGAAACACACCCAAGCTTTTCCAGAAGAAAAAAGTTTGAAAGTCTGATCTGTTCGGGGCCACATTTGGAGGTGGCCTTGAACGCACGTGTCCACATTCGTTTAGCAGCGCAAACGCAATGCGACCTCAGGACGCGTTGTAAGACCGCCTACTCAGCTGACGTCCTCTGAATATCAATACAAAATAAATGCAGCTCCACGTTTCTGTGTCGGTATCTGACCCGGTGCTCCGGTGTGTTACCGTCACGTTACAGCAGGTTCCTCGGTTGTTGTTGTTTTGTTTTGTTTTGTTTTCCTCCATTGAGTCTTTCACCTGATCTGATCTCTGCCTGCTCTTCTTTTATTTTGCATTTAATGTGCTGTATGATTCTGCTGATCAGCTGAACTGTAGCCGACTGACAGCAGGAGAAACTTACTGCAAACTGATGTTAGGAAGCAGCTGATTCGTGAATTCAAACACACAACGCTTGTTTCGCCCAAGCCTCCTCCGGCTTTATCTTTTTTTCTTGTAGTTATACACATCATCCACAGCAGTGGGAGAGACGCAGCGGAGACGCGCTGCGGATCAATAATTAATTAATAATTAATTAATCTGGGGAGCCGAATGTTTCAGGCTGTGAATTAGACTTACAAACTCCAGTGTTCAGACATTTCCAAACAGTTAACTAAAGCAGTGGCAAGTGAAGTCATATCCTTAGTAGGCCTATGTTTCCAGGTGATTTAACTCTGTCTTTCCCTTCTCCCTCTCCAGTGGCCATGTACAGGGAGCCCTCCCTACATGACGTTGCCGAGCAGAGTCCGCCCAGAAAAACACCCAAGACCTCCAGTGACTCGCCTGTGCTCCAGAACGGCAAGAAGGACCCTCAATCAAAAACCAAAATCTCCTCCTCCTAGCGCTCAGAGACACGGGGGGCTGGGGGGGTGGACGACTGGGGGCAAAAGGGCACCAGAGGACACCTGAACAAGGTTGGAAGGGCTACCCCCCCTCCCCCCACCTGCTGCCTGTACTACTGACCCCACAAGGCACTTGTGGAGAAAAGGAGCAGGTCCAGGCAGACTGGAGCTGGCCAACGGGAAGCCCTTTTTACCTTCACAGAGCCCCATCCACACCAGCCCTCCACCTTCTTATTCAGTACCCTCTGTGACTAGCAGAGCCTGGGATATAAAAGCAATAACTCCATGGAGAGGTGAACAGTGGCCTAGCATTGTACAGCATGTCACCACAGCGTGTTTAACCAGCTGGAAGGAAACCCCACGCGCCTTCTAGTCTCCATCAGCGGCATCCAACCAAATATCCGAGCAAAGTCTTCCTGGTTTGACCACAACGGGTGCAATCGGGCAGATCGGTCCCTCTGCAGCACATTTCTTTACAAATGGGTTGTGTTTTTATTTCCCCGAAGGGTTCCAATGCTAATGTTAGCTTCACAGAGACCCTCGCAGACTTTAAGTTCTGCAGCCATCTGCTCAGTCCACGTCTTCTGTGTGTGTCAGCAACTTTATGAGATGGCCTGAATACCCTTTTTGTGTGTGTGTGTGTGTGTGTGTGTGTGTGTGTGTGTGTGTGTGTGTGTGTGTGTGTGTGTGTGTGTGTGTGTGTGTGTGTGTGTGTGTGTGTGTTTGTGTTTTCCCTTCTTTCATTCACCTTTGGCACGAATTGATTAGTTTGTGACATGGACTCAATTTTCCACTCTGCGGCACAAGAAAACCCCTCCCGTCCTCTCCGGCTCTGTTAATGGAGTCTGGGGCTGATCAGAATCTTTCGACCCTTAAATGAGGGGCCAAGAGCTCCCTCAGCCCACCGCGGAGGCACACACACACCCATTATTATACTGGCATTTACACACACGCGTGTGCAGAGATGCACACACTTTATCGCCTCGGCATCCGTGAGCGACGACCGCAGAAAATGATCTCACGACTTAACGCACTTAACACAGTGACATGCATTAACACACACACACACTCATGAATGCACGCATACGTGCCAAGACAGTGGCGCGTGTGTGTGTGTGTGTGTGTGTGTGTGTGTGTGTGTGTGTGTGTGTGTGTGTGTGTGTGTGTGTGTGTGTGTGTGTGTGTGTGTGTGTGTGTGTGTGTGTGTGTGTGCGCGCAGTATGTTCTGGGAGATGATGAGGATATCATCAGTGAGATGGGGTAGTGATGGAGCCTGACTGTGTTGCTTGTGATTGCGCTGCAATAGCTTTTTTCACTGTGGCTGGCCATGCATTGCACAAACCCCGGAGGCTGACACAGCATCTGCAAACCCAGCTCCACTCTGAGCGGTATTGTTGTCGGAAAAATACACAGAAAACACGTTTTTATTTCATTATTGCATCCAAATTGAGCTCCTATCTCATCGTGAATTTTACAAACTACTTTCTACAGATGAGGTGCCGCCTCATCGATGTCCCCAAGCCAGAAATGTTCCTCGTGCTGCACTCCTATGATAGAGAAGACCTTCGGAGTAGAGTGGACACTCATTTTAGATTCATAGAAAGCAGCTCTGTAATGTCTCGACTCGACTTGACCTGCCAAATTTGAAACACGAGTGCAGAACTTGTCTTAAACTTCATTCATCGCTGGCTATTTTATCCCACTGGCTACACTAGCTGTGTCCAAAATACATACCTGCTCACTAATTCTAAGCAGGCTTTACGGATGTAGTGTGTTCACACTCAAAAAGACCAGTATGGAGACTTACAAAATACTCTTGTTTTTGAGTGTCCAATTGATGTACTAACAGTAAATGGTGGTGAAAAAGCATTTCAACCTGCATCTGTGCACATGCACATATATTATTTCCTGTGATTATTATTTCCGTCACTCTCCCTGTAGCTTTCATGCAAGTTGCCTGAGGCCGTCACCTGGGCCTCTCACTCCCCAGTCCTGCAGAACTCCCCCGGTGGAGGCTGATGTTGCCCTTGCAAGACAATAAAAAAAAAAAAACTACTGGAAATAACTCCCAACACTGAAAAACATCGTACATAACCAGACGGTGTACAATATAAGAATTACATGTCGTACTGAATTGGGCATTACACTTTTACCTTCTCAAAACCGGCGCCCACATCTCCCACAATGCAATTTGACTGCTTGGTTTGAGTTTCAGGTGAGTTCTGCTAGCAGCTGCTAATGTAGCCTCAAGCCACCAGCTTCAACCAGAGATGAGGAGATGGTTACGGAGGTCTGGTGAGCCCCCATGTGATTTTCTACATTTTGAAGCTTGTAGTTTTTAACCACGAAGTCAATCGGATTTCAGATGTTGTGTGAATTACTGAGGGTCCTCTTTCATAAATTACTTTATTTAAAAATATCCAAATGCACCACATACCCCAGGTTGGGTAGAAGAATTGACTTTGAAAGATAGTAGGGTTGAATGGAAGGTGCTGTGCATAATTCCATTATGGGAAGTGTAGGCTCCAGTACCGGACCCAAAAATAGGGAATAAAAGTCAGAACATCTGCTCTATTGATTCTGACTATTTTCTCTTTTTTAAAGCTCCCAAATGTTCAAACTTTATGAAAGTGCAACACTGGATGTGTGCAGAACTACAGGTTCACCTAGAAGCCACTAGTTTCTTTTCTTTTTTTTTCTTTCTTTTGAAATTATTTTTGATAAAAGAATCCAGCAGAGTTTTGCTGATCTGTTTATAAAGGTGTTCTTATGAACTACCATTCAGTAAATCTCTCTTGGACACTTTGGTTTGGATGCAAAGAGGAATTCAAGCCTTCTTTCATTGTCAAGTTCTGCAGCTACTTTTATGATAAGGAGTCATAGATTATAATTACATTATGTAATTGTTTACTCCAGAGGAAAAAGAGATTACCAAAGTCGTAATGACGCTGACAGCTGTTGTACATAGTGTAGGAAGAATGATGTTTCTAAAAAAGGAAACGTATAGATGCACGTGTTAGCTTTCACTTTGATCACATTTTTGTCAGCTTTTATTTTGTAAACTTTCCTGGTGAAAAAAAGTCAGTAGCAATTTTTATATTTATTATTTCACCCTTCTCTTTCAGGACACCTTTTTTTTTTCTTCTTCTTCTTCTTTTTCTTCCTGCTTTTCCATTTGTTGTTTCCATTCAACACGAAAAGCAATCATTTTTCATATCAAACTTTCTTTGTACAATATGCCAGGCAGGGTAATTGTTTCCCCCTAATGTTTATGTATTGTGGGAAGCGAGGGAGTCGTGTGTGTTGGGGAGGTAGAGGCGAGGAGAGATTGATGATCAGCGCGCAGAGAAAAGGAACAGCCAAAGAGGAAATATGGGAGGAGAGAGGTTTTTTTTTTTTTAGGGAGCATAATTACTGATGATGAGCAGAACAAATAGATATTTAAGAGGGAATTATGGTAATGTGAACAGTGTTCCCAGAACACACACACACATTTACACACACTTCTCCCCCTCCATGCATAATCCTCTGTCCCCCTGAACCTGTGCTTGTAAATAATAATAGCTGATAACCTGATCAGGACAGAGGCGAGTGCTGAGAAAAGCTATCTGCTACCTGAGAGATGAACAAAATGGACCTGTGCTGTCCTGAGGAGAGTTTACTGAGGCAGGAAGGAAGGAAGGACGAGTGAATAAGTGATGACTTAGAAGAAAAGGAAGGATGAAAGGAAGATATTTTAACAAATAAATTAAAGGATGTACATAATTATTTTTATTATTTTTGGATTAATTCAAAACCAGCTACTGTTAAAACCTCACACTGAAGATGTTAATTAAACAGACCTCCAGGTTGGTGTGTTTGACCAGCCACCCCCTGCGGATCGCTAAATCCAGAACACAGTGTTTGACTATTATTTGCAAAGTCATTACACAAATGTTGAATTAAATGAGGCTCCTGCCTGTAGGAGAAGCCTTAAGACTGTCTGAGACTACATACTGTTAGATGGGAGGAGAGGAGGGGTTCAGCAAACAGGACTTTTGTGACACTTACGACCATAAAAGGGCTGGGAAATCTATGTTGCAATATATATATTTTGATGTATGTGTCATGACTTTTGTTTTCAGAATTCAATCAGACTTTGACTCGAAAGAAAAAGAGCTGTGAAGACGAGTAAAGGGCTAAAGTTCAAGTGAGGGATGAGGGATGTGGAAAAGATAGAAGGTATTTCTGCTTGAAGTGAAATTAGAGAGTAATTTGTATATAATTCATGCATGTAAAAGCGTATAGTTAAAGGGGCATTCAATGATTTTACACGAGCAGGTGTGTTTACCTTTCATGAGCACCAGTGAACCACTTGTAAATATTCTCTTCGGGCCCAGATGGAGCTCCGTACTGGTGTGTTCAGACAGAAAGTGAAGCAAATCGTGATGTTTCAGTTCCAGTCTGTGATCATTTACCCCCACCACCCCCTCCAGCTGTGCAGCAATTAGCATTAGCATAGGTGTAGTGCAGCTGGAGCACACTCAAACCACGCTCCGCCAATTTTGTTCTCCAACTGAGGAAATAAAATGTTCACAGTTCCCTTTATGTTTGAAGAAAATCTTAAAGTCATTTTAAAAAAAAATTGTGCTTGAGTATCTAAGGCACATGTCCTAAGGGAGACGATAAAAAACACGGAATGGACAAAGTTGTCATGTTGACGTTTATGGTGTATTGACTGATTTACAATGTCAACTCAAAGCCTCGTTTTGATCCACTACCTTTTTCCCTGTTGAAGTTCCTGCGTTATGCATGAATACAAACTCAACACTTCCTGTATGTGGTTTCAAATGAATAGTCCTCCAGGATTTCAATAGACAGAAACCGTTCATTTCTCAACAAAGCTTTTACAGTGAAAGAATTTGCAGAAATCGGACAATAACGCTTTCGAAGTGTAATCCGGAACAACTGTTGTAAATAGCAGGATTATATTGTTCACGTCATTAATTTAATTTAAAGAAATATAAATATGCATCTTGGCCATTGTGTGTAAACTTGCCAGTGTAGAAACAGTGGTTACACAACCTCAGAAAAAGTAAAAACGTAGCCGCGCTTGTGCCTGTGTTTGTGCGCGTGCATCACAAACACACTCTGGTACTTCAGCAAAAAGCACTACAAATCCTGGTTAGCAGCAAGCTCTCTAGAAATCGTAGTTGGTGCATGATTGTGTGTGTGTTTACGTGGCAGCTCCGCTTTCTTAGTGATCTCAGAATTTAACATTGTCCTTCAGTCTCCGACGTCCACGCCAGAATAATGCCAGTGTAAAATCATTTGAATGCAACATTAATAAAGCCATTTTAAATTCACACGGATGAATATTCATCCACTTGTACCTGCACATCTTTTCACAGACTTTGATTTCATCTAAAATTTGCGTTCTGTCTGAACACCCTTTTAAATTTTAACAATAGCCTGAAAACCTGCAGTACAAACTGGAGGGGTTGGGTTAAAAAAATAAAAACAAATAAAAAATCAGCCAGGAAGGCTGTAAGATTTTATCGGGTTGCATTATGGGAAATGATGGATCTTTTTTTTCGGAGCTATAGTGAGGCTATCTCAACCTCTGCTGCTTCAATTGTGATCGTTCTGCTTCAAATCGGTCCCTTGTGAGTCATCCATCGTTGTGGAAGTGCGATGCAAAATCACTGGGAGGCCCCTTCAAGCTTCAAAATAAAAGCAGTATTATTTTCTGTTTGTGTATATTTCCCATCCAGATGCAAAAAAAAAAATTTAATAAAAAAAAAAATAGCACATGAAGTGACACGCCTAGATAAGAGGACGTTGTATTTGTTCGCGGTGTTTGTAGGGCAACAATCGTTTCGTTCCCGCCTCTGACTCCGTGACTTTAAAAGCAACAAGAGCCAAGATTTTATGAAGCCGATCCATCAAGGGGCTCCTCTCACTTCCAGTGGCCCCGTGTCAGTCAGCGCTGACATCTCGTGAGTGATGGATTTATATCTCCCTTCACTGGCGAGATACTCACACTGCAAGTTTGTGCGTGTGTGTGTGCGTGCGTGCGTGTGTGCATATGCGTGTGTTCAGCAATTAAATCCAGTCCATTATAAATGATCTATCAGCCACTTAAAGTTGCATCAGTCATCCGTATCGCTGTTCACTGTAGAATATGCAGATGAATTCGTTTTTTTTTTTATTGCCGTGTGCAGACTGCTATTTGAATTGCTGTCCTCGTGCTGTTCAGAAAATAGTGGCAATATTTTTTTTTTTTCCATGAATAAGTATTTTCTGCGTTCAGCCACGTGTGTGTGTGTGTGTGTGTGTGTGTGTGTGTGTGTGTGTGTGTGTGTGTGTGTGTGTGTGTGTGTGTGTGTGTGTGTGTGTGTGTGTGTGTGTGTGTGTGTGTGTGTGTGTGTGTGTGTGTGTGTGTGTGTGTGTGTGTGTGTGTGGTTTTTTTTAGGCTGAACAGATATTATCGTGAGTAATCAGATTAATCCCGTGAGGCGTTACCTGTTACTCCTGGACCATTTCAAACGGGAGGTGAAGATCTGAAAGTGTGAAAAATGTGTAATCCGCTCCTTTTGCAGTGGTATTGATTTCACATTTAACCGTCGCGGAAAGGTAGAATTACCAAACCATTTATTGCGAGTGGAAATCTGCATGATTGCATTGCATGAGTGTGTATCCCAGTTTGTGTGCGCTTTGCTCTCCTCTCCTCCCGTCTTTTCTGTCTCCCCGACTCTTTTGCCAAGCCTGAAATCAGCTTCTCTGTTCCAGCCTGTCTGCTCTCCAGCCTTCAGGCTTCAACTTCAAACGATTCGGCGTGAATTACAGGATGTAAAGATTCCCATTTATCTCGGCAGCGGTCTATCCGAGCACATGTTTGATTAGTGACACCCCCTCCTCCCTCCTTCCTCCTCCTCCCCCCCATGAATTTACTGCTTTTAACTTGCTGATGAATGTCTCCAGATTCAGCCCTAAATGTTAAATGGTGGACCTTTGGAGAGCTTGGCATCACTATTTCTTTGTATATGAAAGGGAATGGGAGACCTGTGAATGTGTGGCTATAGAAAGGAGTTAAATGATGTATACCTGATTCAGCTGCACGCTTCACACGTACGCACCTCTCTCTCTCTCTCCCTCTCTCTCCCCGGGGACTCCCCTCCCTCCCATTTCTCCCGAGTCAGGGTCCTCCCTGCTTACTGAGCGAATTACAACTGCAGAGAGAGAAAGGGTCAACCGGGATCGTGAAGAACTCACACACACACACACACACACACACACACACACACACACACACACACACACACACACACACACACACAGAGAGAGAGAGAGAGGGGGGGGTGGGGGGCATGTGTCATAGCTAACTCGTGCCCTCACAGCTTCCCTTTGAAGTTCCACTTCCTCTCCGCCATCCTTTTTTTTTTTTGCAAACGGCAAACACAACTTCCCTTTAACCTGGAGGCAGCACGTGTGCGTGTGTGTGTGTTTCTGTTTGTGTTTGTGTGTGCGTGTGTGTGTGGAGATACTCCATCGCACTCGCTTCGGTCTTTGTGTGTAAATCGTTGTGGAACTGTGACTGAATATCTTTGTGTCCATTATGTGTATGCAACTATAGAGGAGAGAGGAAAATAGAGGATAAATCAGAGGCCAAATCAATGAGTCCTTCGGCAGAAAGCAATAAACTCCATTAACAAGGTGCATCCACATTATCTGGGAGGATGTGAGAGAAGATAAAAAAAGAAAAAAAAAGGGAAGAATTAATATTGATATAGAAAACCAACTGTGTGTTTTATTAGAGCTTTTATTTTTCTAAACACTTCGCCCTCTTTGTGAGCCGGCTCGTGAGCTGTTTAAGTGTGTGTGCGTGCGTTACTTCGAGGTGGAGTCCCTTCACCACATCTGCAATGCAGCAGAAAACACAAAAAAGAGAGGGAGGAAGAGACAGGCTCACGTGCCCTGACAAAAGACTGACGCCTTCCTTGGATGGATTTTCTTTTCTTTTTGATTTGTTTTTATTTTTTTCTGTTTCATTAAAAAAAAAAAAAAAAAAAAATGCAAGATCATATATGAAAATCTTTTTTTTTTTTTTTTTTTTTTTTTCAAAGGCACACCCACAATCCCAGGACACATCTGCATTGCACGCACACACACAGCAGCCTGCACCAAGCCAGAGCAGATGTGGCTAAATGGGGTGACCTTTACAAACAGATCATGGAGGGACTTCACCTCTTACAAGCTAATGCGCCGCCCGTGTTTTACTGGTGACTTTAACTCTCTGGTGTGTTTTATTTTTACCCCCTTTTTTTTTTTTTCCAAGTGTATTTAGTTGAAGAAAGTATGGATTGTGTTTTTTTGGGGGTATTTCTCAGTGCAATTAATTGTGAATTGTAATGAAATGAATTGAGGTTATCAGTGGCCCTGGTATCCATTGTAACTCTGTTCATGCGTGTTCGTTGGTTTGCTGTGTTTCTTTTGTTGTTTAAATGCATATCTGTGTCTCTTCTTCTCATGTTGTGGGACATTGAACAAAAAAAAAAAAAAAAACGAGAGAGGAGAAGTGTAGGTTCTCGAACCTCTTCCTTCTGATCCCCCAGAATCCACCTGTCAATGACAGACCGACTTGACTGACTTCCGACCTTCGATCTCTTAGCGGGATTTTAATTGGCTCACCGGCAGCAGGTGGACTGCTCATTCACCGTCTGTCTCTCCCTCAAACCCACACACACACACACACAAACGCATCCTCGATATGTGTGTGTGTGTGTGTGTGTGTGTGTGTGTGTGTGTGTGTGTGTGTGTGTGTGTGTGTGTGTGTGTGTGTGTGTGTGTGTGTGTGTGTGTGTGTGTGTGTGTGTGTGTGTGTGTGTGTGTGTGTGATCAATCCTTGAGGGATTTTTTTTTTCTTTCCCAATTTTCTTTTCTTTGTAGTGCATGGACGATCCAACTTCTTGTGAGTCTTCCAGAAAAATTTTAAGGAAATCCCGATAATCTTACTTTCCTTCTTGTCTTCCAAATGCAAAAAGAGTGCTTCAGTCTTCCAGTTATCAAAGCCACAATTACACTATTTTTGTATTCAAATGGGGCAAAAAAAAAAAATATATATATATCTATATATCCCTATATATAAATATATCCATGCAAATGTGGTTGGGGTGCAGTAACGCCCCCTGTTGCTGGCAAGGTGGAATAACACGACTACTATTCGCCATTCAAACCCGTGGATCACTGGGAGGAAGGAGCTGAGAAGGACTGCAGGGAGGCCTGGGACATGCAGACTCAAACTCCTGGGTTGAGGTAGAGGATCGCAGATGGGCGGGAATTCAAGCATGCATGCGCCAATCATTTACTGGACACCTTCAAAGAAACAGTCTTTACCCCAGTATTTACTCTTTGACCCCTTTAAACCCCATAACCCCCCCCCCCTTCCCCTCAACACTCCTACTATCCCAAAATCTTGTCTCTGCATTTGCAATATGATCTGTATTTATTTCTATAATAACTTACACAAAGTCAAGGGAGACGTATTATTGGATATAATTGAATAAAACAAACTAATATATTTGTATGATTGTAACGCTGGACTCCGTAAAACATTTTTTGGAGTGTTTTGATGTCATTTATGTGACCTATATCTTTAAAACTGGATCTGATTACAACTCTTACATAGTGTTCAGCCCAGTTAGTATAACCATGATCACTACTCTGTATGCTGTAAATCCCTCACTGAATACTATGCGTACTTCTGGTGTGGAGCAGTCATGGTTTGTGTGGGGCCCCTCTCACACATGTAGATTGAGTCTGGACTCGGCCACATCAACCATTGTCAAGAAATAACGGTATCTTTCTGATCGGGCACCATTTATATAGACTTTATAAGCTGTAATTAATGGATTTTTTTTTTTAATTTTGTGGTGAATGCACCATTTACTCATTTATAAAAGATTAGCTATCATCCATTGATAAGAACAACTTCTTTGGGTTGCCAGGATATGAAAAAAAAATCCTCCTCCAGCATGCCTCCTCCATTTTTTGTTGTTTTTGTTTTTGTTGTTTTGTTTTGTTTCAGTTTATCAGGGAGACCCTTCCAATGGATTGTTTCACCTCTTGTCTTCTGCAGGATATTTGCATTTATAAAGTGCGTTTTAATGTTTACAACAGCAGACTGGATGGACTATAGAACCCATATTTATGAACATTTATAACTGCAGCTCAACGCCTCCTTGGAAACTGAGGAGACCCTTTGGCTTACAAGCATGTATAAAAGTACATCTGATGGATTATTAGAAAGTGTGAAACTATTTATTTATGGTTTACCAATGTCTACAACTTCCTATTTCTGAATAGAAACACCATGTTACTACCAAAACATTAATTTACACTGAGAATAAAATAGTTTAAAATATCCTCTTTCTACAGTTCTAATCAAACTCTTTCCATGAGTTCATAAATGATTATCAGTCAGACAGTCCATTGGAGGGGAACTCCCTCATAGATTAAAACCAGCAATGTGTCGTGCTGGAAGAGGATTTATACAAACCTGGCCACCCATAAGATGTTCTCAACATTAATTATCCTTCCTTTTATAAATGGTGCCCAATCAGAAGGTACTGATGACTGATTGTGGGCATTGTCGGTCAAACTGTACCTCAGAAGAAGAAGAGACTGGATGAAAAGAACTGTTATGTCCATTTCTTAATAAGGAGCTGATAGTTCAGCTTGTGAATGTGAGCTAAAAAATCTCCAATCCACTCTCACAAAATCCTGCAGTTTGTGTGTTTTGCTTCCACACCACAAACAGCACCAACGGTTGATTATCAGCAAACAGAAGAAAAACTACAAGCAAAACAATCTGCGCTGAACCAAACAGGTTAGTTCCATTTACACAAACCTTAATTCAACAAATGAGGGTGTTTCTATGTTTGTGGTGACGGTTTATATTTGTCTCCTTCCTGTTACAGCAAGAGGGCCCCAAACACAAAGCCAGGCTCATAAAATAATGGCTGCATGTCTGGATTTTTTTCTTTGTCCACAAACTTTTGGGTGACATGGTACGGCGCTTGAATTACTTTCAACTGAACTCTGAATCTCATTTGGCAGACTTTTAATTTGAAAATCCAGATTAGACACGGGTTATCTCTGTTTGGTAATTAGGAGAAGAACAAACAAAGTAATTACACTGATTTAGTATAATTAGAGTCAAAAACAAAATGGGAACTTTGACACCGTCTTGGAATAAAATGCTGAACATCTTGAACACGAAAACATATAATTGTATTAAAGTGATAACGACGACTTTAAATGCAATCTGATTACTATATCTGACATCATCACTCGCTACCCATGAAAACAATCAATCAATTTCAAGTTAACTACTTCTGAGTTAAACAGTGATCTTTATTGGTTGCCTGAGTTTGGGTCACTGCCAACACGAGCTTCATACACTCCGTCCTGACCACCGACATGATGTGTGACTCGACACTGGCAGCTAGCTGTTAATAGTTAGCTTCTATGGTAATTAAATTGGCACCAGGCCAAATGGCGGTGACAGTTGGTCGTAAATTAGCATGGCGTGGATGGCCGACGAATATGTGTGAGAGCAGAGTGGCATGAAGAGATGAGTGGATGAATATAAAGGGGAGGACGGAGGTGTTTTATTGCAGGGGCCTTCAGGAAATACAGCAGTGTCTGGCAGTTAAACGCCTGGATCAACTTCGCGTTAAACCGTGAAAATAATGGCTGCTGCATCACCTCTATATGCCTGGTTAGGTGGCAGGACGTGACGCCCTGCGCGTTTTGTTTTTCCGTACTGAAAAACCAGAGCATACATCAAAATTGGAGGAACGGAATGAATTACGACAGATGCACTTTACTCGAAGCCCTCAGACTCGGGAACGCAGTTTCAGGGACAGAAGGGTTGACAGGGTTGTAAGGAGGTTGGAGAGGTTCAGGCTGAGATACGTGTTCTGGGTTTGAACCGATTGGTTGTCTGGGACCTCTTTGTGTGAGGTTTGCATGTTCTGGTGTGTTTTTTTTCTCCAGGTGCTTCAGCTTTCTCCCACAGTCCTGTCGTGTGTAAATGTGAGCGTGTCAATTAAACAGACACGCCCCCAAAATCGGCTTTTTGAAGATTATTTTCTAATTAATGATGGGATTATTTTCAGATGGACCACCAGAAATCTAATCGTCTGCTGCGAAGCTCCATGAATCTGGCCACACTTCATAGGGAATCGTTTGCAGTTGTTCCATCCTGTTGGCAGTAGACCTCGGGTTAGAAAACTAATGAGAAGTGGGGCCTATAGCCAACAACACTAAAATGATTTGTGGAAAAAATTTATTGACTTTGTATTTAATGAGACAAATTGAATGAGTCTAGGGATCCAGAGGCTTTTTGGAGCCAACCTTCAGTGGGACTTGGTGGTATTGCAGCTTAAGGCACTTCCACATATATTATATACAGTCTACGATTATGTCACAGAAGGACCGGCCCATAGGCCCTTCAAGGACTCCTGTAGGTTCCTCAGCCACAGTTTGAGAATCCCTGAATTGTAAACTGTCATTGGACAGAGTCATAGCCTGGTTCACTGACTGAGGGGGTGACATGCACAGCCTCCCCTCCCTCCTGGAGGTAATTGGAGCACCCAGCAGTTGGCCAGGCTGGCCTGACTGACAGACAACAACAGTCCACAGTGACCAAACTAAAGCTCAGCGCTTAACAGTCCCAGGGATCTGCACGGGAAAAGAAAAATAATAATAATAAGAAGTTTAAGAAGTTGGATTAACCCGCTGAGGATCTGTTTTGAGGAGGAGAGAAGAGTTTGGTTCAGGGGGTCGAGATGAAAAGCCTGGATCTGTTCCTGCTGGCATGTTGCTTATGTAGCCTGAGCACATTGGGAGGTAAGGTGAAGGCTGGTCTCAATGTACCCATGTAACAGAGCTGTAGTCATATAATACATACATGGATAGTACACTGATAACACATCTAGAAAAACACTGTTGTCTGTGTTCTTGGTTGTTTGTATATAATATATATAGATATATACTGTACTGTATATACTGTGCATTTTATATTTTATATTTTATATTTTTACTGCTATTTTATTGCTTTCTATTATTCTATTATTATCTATTGCTTCCTGTATGCTGCTGTAGCGAGAAAAAAAAAATTCCCCTCGGGGATGAATAAAGTAACTACCTAACCTAACCTAACCTAGAATGCCACATAACAGTAGAAACCCACCAGTAAAGAGCAGATCAACACTGAAAACCTCCAAAGTAATACCATAGTCATGATTGTGTCTCTGGGACATTTATGGGACTATTAAAGGTACAATAATTATATTTTTGTTTAACAAGGCGCATAGATTGGTTAAAGATAATATGCTTGGCAGTAGTTACAGTTTTGGCAGTTTACGTGCTGACTGCTTTTGTACGCTCCTCTAGTGTTTATGAGTGTTAGTGTTTAACGCCTCATTGAAAAAACAATTGTAATTTCACACACCAAATAGACTCTTAACATCAACACAGCACAAACTTGGGAGATGTTATATAAACACTCCACAGAAATATGGTCTTATTAAACAAGAATTCTACAATAATGCTGGTGGCTCTTCAAGGCTGTACTTGCATTGCTTTGGGCTAAACGCTAACATTAGCATTCTAACAGGATTCCTGTCTTATTTCAGCATTTTAGCACACTCACATGGAAAGCTGTACTTTTGTGAACGTGCTGACTATGACAACCAGTTGTGTTACACAGGTAATATTTAGCACGTTTAATGTCTTATTACTCTGACATGCCAACATGTTGAAATTAGCAGGTCATATTTGGCAGGTTTACCATCTTATTGTTGGTAAACGCAGAGCACAGCTGAAGGGGAGAATGTTTTGAGATTTGAAGATATTTGGTTATAAACTAAATGTTTTTGAAATGCCACAGAAATCTGTCCTGATGATGGTTCTTGGTTAATAGTCAGGGGATTTGAATGAATTCAATTTGTGGCAAATTTCCAGGCAGTCCAGCCGTTAGAAGATATTTTGGTCAGAATCAAAACCAAAGTCATGATTGTGAATGTCAGTGTCAGTACATAAAAGTATTGATTTATATTAGCCTGGGTCAAAGTGTTGAACAGACAAAGAATATAGCCCATAAGAAAAAATATATAAAACATATAAATATAAATATATTAGTTACCATAAAATAACCATCACTGAATTTCCCCACTGTGGGATTAATAAGTCAAATATATCAACTTAATATATCACAGATACAAACTTTAATTGAAATTGTACAACAAAGGGACATCGGACTGGCATTTAAGAATATTAAGAATTATTTTTCATCATTCTGTTGGCTGCACATCAAAAACCATCAGTGTTGTGATTAACAAAGTGTCACGCTCTCTAAATTCAAATTGTATAATCCTGGCATTAACAACAGATGCAGGGCACAAGTGTATTCGTGCTAATATTGAAAGCCGGAGTTGATAGAAATGAAGGAAGTAGACAGAGGTTACAAAAAACTAAACAGGACAGATTATGTTTGGAAAGGACTGCGAGTGACTCACAGCAGTCGTAAACTGAAGTCATAAAAATTTTTGACAGGTTAGTGGGATCCATTTTTCAGAGAAATAAATGACTTTCCAGTTTTCAGACAATTGATTTAATAACTGATCTATGGTTACTGCAAACAATGCACTCACTATAATGTTGTTTATATCGGACTTTATTGTTGTCACTGTCAATGTTGAACTCGTGTATCACTAATCAGTGAGTGTGTTTACTGGAGTTATCGAGAAAAGAGCTGAAAGACCATTGAAGTGTCTCTTCATGTGGGAACTGTCATATATTCTCCTCTGCAGAGCAACATCGAGAGAGCAAAGCTCAACATGTCCAGTGCAATACCAACCAGTCACCTGCCCCGCAGCGGCCTGCATCGTAGTTTTACCTCAACTGATCTTATTGTGCCTTCGTCCATCTTGGTATTTACCGAGTCATCTGCACTGGGAAGAGATAAAAATGGTAAATTCTAGCCTTCAACAACGTCCCATCCCTCGCCCATCAGCAGCCGTGCTTCCCTGTGCCTAGCTAATGGGGGTGCCTTGCTGGGTGATCGCCGTCATTTATTCCTGTCAGGTCCGATCTTGCTGAGGCCACAGCGATGCCAAACTTGATGAATGCTGCGTCACCAAAGCTGCTGATTATAAATGTTTCTAACCTTCCAATACCGACGAGGAAATGGGTAGAGGTAAAACAGGACTTGTGAACCAAAAGCCAAAGCAATGGAAATGTTGGGGTTTGGGGAGGTTCATGACTTCGCAGGCCTGCGCTGAGACCTATCACTGCTGCTAATAGAGGCTGCAGGGCCTCAGAGTTACACAACACAGGTGTTTTACATGTTAATTTACAGTATGTTTATAAAGACTTGGCATTTTTTTGTACCTAAAATTATATTATCTAATTACAGACATCCATCAAGAAACCCTTAAAGGCCGCGTCACATCAGAAACGGGCAAAGTTAAATGAATTTGCACATTTTTACAAAATACATCGCTGTAAAAGTCTGATGGCGTTGTGACTACTCACAGGAATAGTTGACAAACTGCTGCAGTCGAACAGATCACTGCTTGTATGCTACTCAACCGGGCCAGGTCTGGTTAGTCAATAGCTCTCCAGACGACTCTCTATTTTGTCTGTACTCCCTCCTGGTTTCTGTTCTCAGCCTTGGCCACCATTCATTTCAGTAAAGAGCTACTGAAGGGGGAATATAGCTCTGAGCTAATAAGCCTGCTGACTGTCAGTTAATCGGCTTGTTAGCTCACACAGTTTATTTACAAGACATATTTGTACCATTGACTCTCATGACTCCAAACTATACCTGTTTTGTAGGGAAGTTTATCCTCTAGCTGAGGAGTCAATAACAGTTAATAAACCACAAAAACGTCCTGCATTTAGATTCTCCATCTCCCTTCAAAGGTCGTCACATCAATTTGCAGGTCCAAGTTCACCAAAGTTGATCTTGAAACAAAACAAATGTCAAATTTAATTTGCTGCTCATAATTGCTTCAATTCTCTTTGTCATTTAACTACTGGTGTGATCTGACTTTTACATTATTTTATTAAGAGGTAAGACAGATAATAGGTTTTTACAGCTGCAAAACACATTTGGCCTTCATCTTTTTACACCACATCATTGTTTCATTACCAAAAGTCAAACTCTCCCCAACTTTCTCCTCTCCTGCAGCAGTCACTCGCTCACCCTCCCAACACTCATTTGAATTGAATGTGTACCTTCTTGCTTCACCTGCTCACTCTACAGTTGATGTGAGTGGGCGGTGAGGCAGAAAGTGAGACTTCTGTCTTGTCAGTTACCTTTGGAGCTGAATCTTTAATTCAGTGTTTGAATTTGCAGAGATTTCATTTCTCATTGGCTCTTTAACTAGCCTCCTGCTGGGAGGCACATCCCGCTTTATGCACTAATCTTGGCATGCATCCACTTGGTGCACACTACTGGCTCAGCCACCGAGCTAGAGAGTTGATTGGTTGTCATATTTGAATGCACAGCGCACACTCCCTGTCAATCAGTGTCCACCAGCGTGATGGGATTTTGCACAGAAAAACGAGAAGAAACCTAATTTAAAGGTGTTTGGGTTCATTTTCGAAGCTGTGAGAGAGGAAGGCAGTGGACGACATTATAAATGAACACTTGCACTAAATTATTTCACTGCTGTAACCACCGGATGTTAATATTGGCACTGCTGCATACCCGGCAGCGACATACAGTATAAAGCTTAATGGTGTGTTTCCAGGTTGTTAAATTAAAATGACTACCAGCGAAGGGTTTGGATGAGTTTCAGCCTGAAACCTGAAATCTTGACTAAACTTCGCCTTACAATCCATCTCTATATGTCATTTAGGTGCCGCAGATGTGGAGCAGGCTCTGATGAAGAGTCTGTTCACTGGCTACAACCTGAAGGTCCGACCAGCTCGCAGCCCTGAGGAGAGAGTAGTGGTTCGCGTGGGGATGGTCCTCTCCTCCTTCGTGGGACTGGTGAGACGCAAAACAACCCCAACGCAAAAACCTTTTGCAGAGGAGCATTCACAAACACACACTAACCAGCAATTTCACACGTCAGAAGAAAGTCAAAGAATAGTTATGTGTTGTTTCTCCACCAACATCACAGTGGAGAAGGTGCTGTTTCCTAAAGAATATTTGTCCAAACAGATTCCGACACCAAGTAAAGAAAATATACTTGAAATACCATATAGCACATACGTAGCAGATACAAGTCAGCCGTGTGCTTACGTCTCTCTCTGTTTTCAGGGCGGAAATAATGTTACTGAGTAAACTTGAATGGAACCACCTCAGAATTGAGTACATCGTAGATACAAAGACAAAACCAGTATCTGCTGTTGTAGATAGTTCGCCTGGTGTTATCAGATCCAGGTTCACTGGTCTACCTACGCTGTTCTGGCTCCGACTTCAATTCTTCACTATTTGTAAGCATTGCAACAACTGTTGGTACTGCTTCAGCTAACTCTACCATCGTTACCACTGTTGGAACTGCATTTCAAAACAAACACTTGACATCAACGTCATTGCTCTGCTGATTGGTCCGCCCTGCTGTGCGAACCTTCTTGCGAGCAGAGTTTCCAGACTAAAATTACAGGGAGCTGTTAGCAGTAGTGGGGCCCAGCCAGGCTAACAGATAGGGACTCAGGTCAAAACAAAATGTTGATTAATGGCTTAATTTTACTTTTAAATAACGTTGAAGACTGTTTAGTTAGGTAGTTTTTAGGTTTAGTACACCCTGAAAAAGGACCTGAGAATAAAAACTTGTACAATATGTAGGTTCATGTTTGTGGCTTCAGAATCAGAACCCTCCTGCGATTCTGATGTCGTCCATGCTGCTCCTCTGTGATTCCTACATGATTTACTTCTGCAAATGTGTGCTTGGCAAAGTTGGACACATTAAGGTCTATAACCAAACTAACCACACATGTCTGCTTGTTGATGGATGACTCCTCAGTCTTTGGTCTTCAGTCTGCCTGTGTGACTGCATAAAAAGACAACAAGTGAGTACACAAACACACTTACACCAGGTCACTTTATGTGTTCTTTATTTTCTCCTCGCCTCTCTTCTTTGTGGCATTTAAGCCAACATACATGTGTAATGCATCCTCAGCACATCTACAGTGAGAATGCTGCTTATACCTCCACTCAAGGTCAGTCTCAATCTGGGGAGGAAGTCACACGGGGCCCCTTTTGGACTGGACGCTCAGTCCCTCGTCTGTCCAGAACCCGTCAGCTGGGAAACTGCACAGTTATTACTAACACCGGCGCAGAGGGACATCCTGAGGTGAATTGAAAGAGTTACAGGAAGTATCAGTGAGTGATAGGTCAGTAATGAGATAGGTGCTTTGTGTTTGGGAGAGAGATGGTTTAAGTCGGCATCTGACACCCCCCGCCCCCTCCTCTCTGTGTCGGTCCCAGCTGTCTCGCTGACATTCCTCCTGGTGTTTTAAATAGCAGGCCCGGCTTAACGCAGCTCGGCCTTCCTGCTTCCCGCCAGGACCATGTGATTACTGGTAACAATCCACTGACTGTACATAAAAGTGGACATAGCTTTCAGGTCTGAAAAATTAGGCCAATGAGGAAGTGCAATAAACTGCAATACCACCGAGGGCCACTAGAGGTTGGGATCCTCCTCTAATTGTCCAAATATGGTCACTTCTGACTCCAAACTAGCAAGATGGTGGCGGCCAAAATCTGATCTCCAGCCCTCATACTGGCAGTTCACAAACCAATGGGTGGCGTCACTGTTGGTTTCCACTGGTCAAAATCCGACAATGCAGTGCTGCTCACTTTATAGAGGCAAAAATGACCCTCGTGCAACAAATGGTTCCTTTCCCTCCCTTTTAACTTCTGTTATTACTTTGAGTTAATCAGTGAGCCCCTTTTTAAAAGTGTTGTTAGGTGTGTTTGTGAACGAGGAGTGAGCTAGGCCAAATAATATAAGCTAATCTTCACATGGCATACTTAAATATAGGTAGGTAGGTAGGTAGGTAGGTAGGTATATACTTTATTAATCCCCGAGGGGAAATTTTTTAATATATACAATAGACTGAAAGAAAACAAGAAAGCATATTCAGCAAAAACTCCAAATAAAACAATATCAAAAATAAACCCAGGAAATATTTGCAGGAAGCAATGTTTCGGTCGTTTTGAAAACTACTGTCACCATTTGGGACAGTTCAGACCAAAGAGTTGCGACAAGATGATATGAAACTTGCAACTGCTTGCAATTCTGCAGTCGGCAACATTATGAAACCTGTCAGTTTACACCAAAGTGACAGGACGATACAATTTAACATCTCTACAGCAGCAATTCTTCCATCGTAGCTGCCGACTTTTCAGGCTTTTTGCGTGTCTGGACAGAATTTGTAGCATCTTAAAACATGAATAAGGATAGTGGTGGTGTGTTACTTTCAACTGGTGCATTTTTACTAGAGATGAAACAACAAAAACATGAGGAAAAAAAGGGTCAAGAATTCAGAGTTGACTATGGGTGCCTCAACATAATACCCAGGGGGCTCATGCAAATCAACGCTGTGAACTTGAGACAGGAGATCTCCCCTGTTGTGTCAGTTTCTCCCGTCGGTTTCATGAGCAGGTCAGCTCCAGAGGAGTTTTTGTCTACTCTAACAACCAAAGGCAGCACACTGCTGTAACGTTTGCCTGCAACACTTTCATCTCGTTGTGAATCGTTGATCTGAAGTGGGCTTAAAACTTCATGGAACATGTTGTTGCAGTGTTCTCTGTGTATACAAGTGCAAATAAGATCCCCAAAGCATCTGAATCTAAAACAATGATTGGGTCTACCATTTCCTTTTTCTATTTTTCCTTCAGAATATGAAAAATGAAGAAATGAGCACGGTTGTTGTCATGAATCTGGTAAGTCTTCGTGTCACTTTATATCTCCACACATACATACACACGCACACTTTTTATGTACTTTTGGGTAATTCCCACATTCTTAGACCCAAAAGGACTTTTTTTTAATTTTTCAGGAATGGACAGATCACCGGCTGACATGGAAACCGAAAGCGAATGATGGGATTGAGGTGTTGCGTGTCCCTGCTGCGAAGGTCTGGCTGCCTGACATTGTCCTCATCAACAAGTAAGCATGAGAACGGCAACTTACATTCACATTAATTAAATCAGCCACAAAAAAAGTTGAGAGGAAAAACTGTTTAGCCACTGTGCTCTGTTTTTGTTTTATTCTGGGTTGTAAGTTGTCCCGAAGGGATAGTTTGTTTTTAACTTCCCATATTGATGTGTTCCCTTCTCTATCTGAGAGACACTTGTCATAAGACATAGCAATATAAGAAATTGGTAATAACTGTTACATGATTCCACTCACGTCCATCCATCCATTCGTCTGTCACATTCTCTTGAATTTCTTCAAATTTGGTACAAAAATGTTCACTTGGACTCAAGGATGAACTGATTAGATTTTGGGGTTCAAAGGTCAAAAGCCAAGGTCACCGTGACCCTACATCTGTCCTAGCTGTCCATCCCCTTCTTGCAAATGCGATATCTTAAAAATGCCTGATAAGACTAGGACAAGTTCAAGATGTCTTTTTGGACACATTTAAAGCAGCCAAGGTGGTATATGTACAAAAAGACAAAGTGAGTAGCAAATGAAATGCATCATCAGGGAATCACTTCACTTCCCCAGCTGCACACAAACAGTGGTGGAAGTCCTATTTTCAAAATCTTAATAGAGTAAAAGTACATTAAATACTGTCAGCAGAATTTTTTTTTAAATGAACAAATGTAAAAGTACTCATTATTCAAAATGGCCCATTTTATAATGTTATATTTATCATATGAACTACTGGAATATTACTTCAAACTTGTACAAGTGATCAGCATTTTAATGTTGTCATGGATGAGATAATTTAATTTCATAGCACTGAAACATCTAATCTGTGTATATTAATCCATGTGTAGCAACTGATCAAATATTTTAAGAATAAAATACGTATCTGAAAAGCTCAAACAAATGTAATGGAGTAAAAATGACTATTTCCCTCTGAAATGTGATGAAGTGGAAGCGTGAAGGAGCATCAAATGGAAATACTGAAGTCATGTATCAACACCTCTAAATTGTACTTAAATACAGCACTTGAGTAAGTGTACTAGGTTACTTTCCACCGCTATATACGAGTAATAAGTGAAGTGCTTCTGCATATTGCACATATCGGTACACTGGCTACCGTGGCAGCAGATGGTTTGTGATGCAATGACTCAGGAACAAGTAGTAGCTGCGGCCAATGGACTCTAAGTTACCATCTACATTACAGTGCAGCACACGTACATTGGAAAAACTACACGTCATTGTGTGATATTAAAAAACGTTCATACTAAGAACAGTGTAGTCCTTTTTCCTCCATCTCTGCACACATACACACAATCCCATTAATACAACTGTAAATATGCCCACTGCTCTGTTCATCAACACTTTATAGGCCATTTAGCAGCATGGCTCTCTAATATCTGAGCTGAAGGCACTGCTCAACCACTTTAGCTCGTGAGGCGTCCAATTGGAACCACACACATACACACAAACATGTACATGAACTCAAATGCAAAGGTGTGTATACTTCTGTGTGTCTGTATGATCAATGCTGTTCATTTTAGCAGCAGCAGCACCTTCACAGGGACAGGGTTTTAGGAGGGTCCTCTTAAAGGACACACGTTTATCCCTGTTACACTGCCAGAGCCATAAAAGTCAAACACTGTGCACTGAAGGCTAAATCTGTGTCTAATTGACTTGATGTCTTTGTTGTGTGTTGTGTTGTGAGCACAACAGCCAAAACCGTTTTGTATACGTCCAACATTAGCGCTGCACTCAGAAGTGCCCTGTGAAACAGGTCGACTTTCTTCTCTCCGTCCGTGCCAATTAAAAGTGCTTTAATGTGCGGTCTTGTTGGATGGGACTGCAGCCAAATGTTGATGCACTCTGTAGCTGTGGTGAGAGAATGGAAGGAGCGATGTGATTTCAATGATTAGACACGTGCTTGCAGGCTTGACTTTTTCTCTCTTTTGATCAAAATTGTGCTTACGTGTAGAAAATAAAGAGACCCAAAGACGAAGTGAGAGGAAGTGAGATGAGATGAAGCGAAGGCTTCAGGTGAAATTCCAACTCAGGATCCCTCTTGATCTTATACAGTGCGATGCAATGCAGTACAATACCATGTGGTGAAATATGATACAATACAATGTAATGCGATGCAGTGTGATAAGACATAATGCAAAATTATGTGATACAATACGATGCGGTACGAAACAATGTGATATACTATGTTACAATCCTTTAAAATGCGATACAATACGATGCCATACAATGTGATATAGTGCGATACGATGCTGTAAGATACGATATGATACGATATGGTACGATACGATACAATGCAGTAAGATATGATACGATAAGAAATGATACAATACCATATGCTTGGATACGATGCAGTAAGATATGATACAATGTGATATGATACCATTCAATTCTAGGGTATGTGATATGATGCCTATGATAGGATGTGATGCGATACATTCAAAGCTATATGATACTATAACATATTATACAATTCAATACCATACGATACGGTGGGATACGATATGAGTTGATATGATATGACGAAACAATACAACATGATACATTGCCATACAAAACACAAGATAATTTTTTTAACTCATTCAAATCTGTGTTTGCAGTAATGATGGGGTGTTTGATGTGGCCCTGCATGTCCATGTTCAGGTCTATAATAACGGCAGGGTAACCTGGACTCCCCCTGCTCTTTACTGCAGCGCCTGTGGAGTCAAGGTGAACATACACAGATATACAAGCTTCTCAAAACTTTTGTCTCCTCCTCTCTGACTTGTTTACACTCCTGTTTCTCTGTCTAGGTAACATATTTCCCGTTTGACTGGCAGAATTGCACCATGCAGTTCCGCTCCTACACGTATGACTCGACGGAGATCGACCTGCAGTATGCCCTGGACGCAAAAGGCAACGAGATCCGTGAGATCCTGTTAGACGAGGCTTTCAGTGGTGAGCAATGACGACATGATGCAGTCTTTAGTTTTCTCTCTTAAGGTACTTTATGTTTGATCTTGCTTAACATTTCTGGTGTGGTCACAGGAGTGTTTCTACCTCTTTGACTGTGGTTGCACTTTAGTTCGGACCCTCCTGTGGTATGCAGATGTGTTGCTTGCGTCGCAAAAATTCTTAATGTGCTGATCTTAATTTAAATTATTCCTACATGCCTAAGCTGTGAATGTTTCTCCAGAGGGTGGCGAGTGGTACATCAGACACAAGCCGAGCAGGAAGAACATGAATGATGACCTGTATGAGGACATGACCTTCTACCTGATCATTGAGAGGAAGCCTCTGTACTACGTCCTCAACATCATCATCCCCTGCATCCTCATCACCATCATCGCCATCTTTAACTTCTACCTGCCCCCAGATGCTGGTACTTTCTGTGGAAAAATATAGTTATTTCACTTGATTTTGAGCTAATTTAAAGATAAAGATTTGTTCCCTTTCTGTGGCAATCTGACAAGTAGCTGATGCAGTTCCACCTCGAGGTATTGTTGGTTACAATTACACTGCCTTGTTATTGATCTCTAAAACAGCTAATACCGTTTTCTAATTGAGTTTGTGTGGTCTGTTTAAATCACACATTTGTCCAATTACAAAGAGATTCCATTTACGAATTATCAGATACTTGTTTTCCTGGAGCACGACAGATCCGATACAGAAATACAGCCCAGCCACTGAGAGTATTCAATGATACTGTACTTTACTCTCTATTCTTACATAGTTTGACAGACAGTTTACATTGAATCATTAGGTAATCTTTACCTAGGTGTAAACTAGTATACCACTGTGTGTTTGGTTTGTGCAATTAATACAGCAGCCAGGCATATGACTTTTGACAATTGACTCCGAGGCTGAGTTATACTCCTCATAAAAAAGCAAATTGAAACTCCAGGGAGTTGAACTTTCCAGTGATGCATTGTGATGGAGTCAGTAAGAGAAATGCCACTGCTTAGACAGTTGGTGAGGGAGCGTTTACTGCTCTGATGCACTTCAGCTTCTCTATTGCTTATGCACGCCAACCAATCTGAGCTAAACACAGTTTGTAAATGACTACTGAAAGCACCAGGGAGGCATTGTTAGCTAATCACCTTCACTTAAAATGGGTGATGCATTTTCCATTAGTCATTGCTGGTGAATTACACGAGCTAGATGCTGGTTAGAATAGTAGATTTCACTCAGTTGAAATGAAGAACAAATTGAGTTGTGACACAGGCCTGAAGAAAGGTGCTGTAATTGTCACCTTCTCAATAAAACTGATTGTTTTTTTCTCTCTGCCAGGTGAGAAGATGGGTCTGTCGATCAACGTTCTGCTCACCCTCACTGTGTTCCTGCTGCTGCTGGCCGATAAGATCCCTGAGACCTCGCTGGGCGTCCCCCTCATCGTCAACTACATCATGTTCACCATGATCCTGGTCACGTTCTCGGTCATCCTCAGCGTGGTCGTCCTCAACCTGCACCACCGCTCCCCCAACACCCACCAGATGCCCATGTGGGTTCGCAAGGTGAGGTCCCCGCCTACAAAATGTATCATACAAGGAGCAATCTTTGATGCTTTGGTACATTTTAACACTGAAGGCTCAAGTCTTTGTTGAACCAGCAGTTGTACTTCAAAAAAAAAAATTTCTTATCTTTCTGGCATATTCAGTTACAAAGCGTGCCTAGACTTTGAGTTGTTTTTTTTCTCTGTAGATAGGTCAGTCATCTGCGCTATATTTCAGAACAGAAACCTTCTTTTCTCTTGTCAGAGTTTCAGCTACTGAATCACAAAGATAAAGGCACTTCTGTATCTTTAATATCTCAGCCTCCTTTTTCTCTGCAATCAGCATCAAAGGGAGACACTGTGAGTGATGTAAAAGCGATGTCATTAAGCGGCCAGCGTGTCCTCAGAGAGAGTTGGAGGGATGGACGGTGGAGATTATTCATGCTAATAAGGAAGTAAGGCAAGAGATATAAATAGACCATCAAATTTTAAAATATATGCTTACTATACATTGGGAACTAAAATTGGTAATAGCTAAGTGACAGTAGTTAAGGATCATGACAATATATTCAACTCATTACAACAAATAGGTGAAATCAGATGCAAAAGTGCATTTGATTTCCTTGTATGACCCTGTTAGTGGCAAAATCATGGCAATGTGCACATAATCTAAACCAGGGGTCTCCAACAAGTAGATCGCGATCTACCCGGTAGATCAAGGAGCTCTAAGAGGAAATCTAAATGATGCAAACATACGTAAGTCTAAAATTAATTACATTTTAGCATAACATATATTTTGTGGGCAGCAGTTCCTCATTTGATTGGTGTAGTAAGTTGTGGCCTTGAAATGATTAATTAATGCAATGTTAATTTTTGTGTTCATTCAGTAAGGGAGGCGGTCGTAGTTTGGGTTGAGGCAGATCACTGTCCTTGTCGACACAGCCCTCGACACTCTAAACGTCATGTTAGCCCATTAACCTCCATCAGTGCTGCTGCCCTCACTCCACTTTATGAGAGGCTTATTGCAGGCTGGTGAGCAGCAGCTCTGTACTTCGTTCAGAGTTCTGTCTCGGTTTCAGGGAACGTTCACCTCGGAGAGGCTCCTACGCATGCAAGTGATTGGGATGGTTTAATGGGCCCAAACTGCTTAGAAGTGGATTGATGGGGGAGGGAGGGGTTTGTTGTTGTTGTTGTTGTTGTTGTTGTACAAACTGCAACTTGACTGCTTTTTTCACTTTTATGGCTCTTATCAGCATCAGCAGGCATCTCATTTCAACCAAGAACTTAAATAGACTGAATAAACTGAATTTAAGTGATATGACCAGCAACAAACAGCAGGCAGATAAACTTTTGGACTATCAGTGTTTATTCTCCAGCCAGACATCTTCTCTGCTGTTTTTCTTTCCCTCACCATCTCCATGGCTGCCTTCAGCATCTCATTTTCTGTCTCCAGTCATTCACCCAGGATGGTCACGGCACCCGATGAGGCTCTCAGGGCTGAGATCTCTCTCTTCGGGTCTCCTACTACGGTCCTTTGGGTGTCAAATGGAGGCTTGATGGCTTTCAGCTCCTCCTTCTGTTTTGTTCTGACGCAACTCAGAGACTTGGTGGTGCTTTGGATGCTCTCGAGTGCAGCGCGAATGTCTCTGTGTGTCAAGCTCTGGTCTGCCAAAACAGCACATACGACTTAGCAGCAACACTTACTGAGTTTCAGCAGCTATTGTTGAGGAATAGTGTGTTTGTAGATGAAGAAAGGCTCTCTGAGGTGCAGTTTCTTCTATTACAGTATATTACCAGATTATCAAATGCCAAGCCGTGGGAAATCTATCATATGTCATATAGGATCAATAAGAAAGCAGATTTAGGAGCTCTTAAAGCCAATATTGAGGGTAGAGGTCTGTAAGTCTAAGACCTGAAACCATTTAATCACCTTGATTTGAACGAAGCTGTGTGTTTTATGGCACTTCGTGGTAGTTCAGGCAGGCATGGAGTCTGTCACGGGTCCCTTCCCTGTCCAATCATACAAAGGCTTCAGTCCGCCCTTCCCAATTGGTGCGCTTTAAATCTGTGCACTGTTCATTCATTCTGCCCGCTCCACACTCTACACATCGCTCTTCAACGACAACAACTATGGAACCGCCACAAATTTCCTCCACCTCCCCAGCCTCCTCCCTCATTCACAAATGTTTCTCTGTTTATTATGTCCACTGATTCAAAGTTGTGAATTTCATTGAAAAGTTATGAATTCCAGGCTCTAATTTAGGTTAATTTGCTCTAAAAAGTCAATTTAGGTCATTATAAGCTACTTGTACAAAAGACCTATGGAATCATTTAGAGGTTTAGTTTCTAAAGTTTAGTTTGTCCAATAAAGCTGCTTATATAAATATCCAACATGCTCCAGAGAAACATGATCTCTCCCAGGTGGTGTTTCTGGCCAACTGCTTGGTCTTAAATTCTTTCTCTTTTAACTCCATTTTGGTCTCTACCAGCTGCTGAGAGAAAAATGTGTTTCTGTAGCTGCAAAGTGCTCCAATATGTTCACCAGCTGTCTCTAAGTGTGACTGTTTGCTGCTGCTGTGGGAGCAGTGGGAGTGAAGCAAAACAGAAAAGTAGTGGGACATTTTAAAAAGATCTCCTGTCACCTCTTATAACTCTCAGTCATCTGGCTGTTGCTGTGATCATGACAATGAGAGTGACTTGGCGTCTTCTGTTTCACAGAGAACAGACAGTTGTCATGTTAAAATGTAAAAGAAAAGGATAGACAATGTCACATAAAGACACGGACATATTTTCTCCTGAATTAACTCAAGATCACCAATAAATTCACAATTTCTAAGTCAGGTAGCTGCACTTGAATCCACCACTCACTTGTAGCTGCAGTGTGTTTCTTGCCAGTGGGCTGTTATTGACATCCATCTGTCAATACAGACTAGCCAAGAGTGTATTTCAAAGAAATGATATGAAAGAACTTGAAAAGCAGATAAAGGAACCATTTACAACATTTATGATATTGATCATGACAAACGTTTGACCGTCTGATGTACTGTTTTATCACCGAGTCCTCTGAGATTCTTTTGAAAGGCAGCTCCGAGTCTGACAGCCAAGGAGTCCCATCTGATGGTTATATAAAGGGATGAACTTGATTTTTATCAGGTTATATCAAACATTTATTTCTACTTTAATTACACACACTTGGGAGGTGCCCATTACAACTATGGTCCTTTACTGAAGTGCTCCATCCAGAGTTATGTGCTTCGCTCAAGGACACCTTGAATGTGGACTTTGAGGAATTGGAGCGCTTTGCCCATTTGGTTTCTCCACCCACATCATTCAGCAGCGACTGTTCTCAAAGGTTATCTCGCTGCTGAATTCAACATTCTGACTCATTTCTCAGCCCTAATAGGCAAATACAGGGCAAGTACATTCCAGCTGTCCCATAAATCATGAAACAAGAATCCAAACAAATTGATTTTTCCTTTCAGGAAAGATGACGGATCCGTGAGGTCTGGGTGAGCCAACTAGCTGTTTACTAAAAGAACTGAAAGTACAGTTAAATAACCTCATGTTGCCTAATGTGGTTTTCAGGCAAAGAAATAAACATCTATACATTTATATTTTGACAACTCCAAACTGCAGTGAATTCTTCATACGGGAAGTGGAGGAGCAGAGAAACTGAAACTGTCTTTATGGTAAATTGCACATGTAACTCACTTCTGCTTCCACCAAGATCTTCATCCACATGCTGCCTCCTTACCTCGGCATGCTGCGGCCAAAAGTGGAGACCCCCCTGTCCCTGGAGACCATACCCCGCCGTGAGAAAAAGATGGTCGCCATCAGCAAAGTCGCCGATGAATACTTCATCCGCAAACCTGACTCATCCATATTGTTCCCCAAACCCAACAGGTGAGGCCAGTGTAATGAGCGCCAGCTTCTGTATGTATATGTTGTCATGCTTGTGATTGTGCTTGTTTTGGACAATGTGGTTTTGAAAGCCTGTGTGTTCAGGGTGTGTGTGCAGGGAGCGGTGAAGTGAGGCGAACATTTTTGGTTCACACACTTGGTTGCTGCGTATGTTGCACTTCATCTCAGAAAAGAGTTAAACAGTTGATACATTGACTGTTTGGGACAAATAAACACACTGCACTGATAATTCTGTTGCTTAAATCTGTGTGAATAATGAGAAACCAAAACTGACTGAAAACTGACAGTTTTACTTTGTGGATCATTTTAAGAATGTGAAGTTACTCTTAGAAAGTGATTGTTATTAAATGTTTAATCAGTGTTAGCTACTCTGCACTTCATATAGTATTCATGAAGTGAGTGGGTAAATTCTATATTGAGGCTATATATTAATAATAATTTTATTTAAGATGTAATTCCATTAGATGTATTTCCAAACATTACTGCAGAAACCTCTTTTTATCTAAGTGAGACATAAATTTTGATGATCTATCCATATTAAATGAGAGACCGCCAAGATATGTTATTACATAGAGAGCTCTTCAAACATGATAGCTGACCTATTCTTTAACAAGAGCACTACACATAAAATCTTTGATAGATATGATTGTAATATAGAAACCATATGGTACTCTCTTTTATTGTGGTTTTAACTATCTGCAGTAGTTGAAATCTAAAACACAATAATAATAAACTGTCAAATATGTTAGATAGCACTTTGAAATTAAACAAACCACTTAGTATTTCCTGTGTTTAGTATTCATGGAGTTTCAAGTTGCCCCATAACACACACCTGCCGCAGTAAAATTCTGGTCCTGTATTTTAAATGACACCGGCCCATTCGGAATCAGATTGTACATCATTTGAAAGCATCACCCCTTATAAACAGAGATACCAGTTATAAATATGAACACCACAGCAACAATCACAGCAGCAGTACTTTATAATATCGATGCATACACAACAAAACAGTAGTCTCTTACCTTTTCTGTAGTCACACCTGTTGAGTCACTGTTTGCTGCACCAACAAAATGCTTCCAAGCTTTTTGTGTTTTTTAGTCAAAAAAAAAAAAAAATCACTTCATGTTTCCCTACAGCCTGCACGTGTGCTGGGAAATCCAACTCTCATTCTACTTCATGAAATTGAAACATGTACATGACTCCATCCTCTCGCTTCTATTTGCATTTTCAACCAGACTGAAGAAAAAAGCACAAGGTTTTAGCTTCAGGATTGAACTTTTTTGAATTATCATGCAAAACGAAGCCAGTTTTCTTAAGGTGAACGGTCTCTATAAAAGACCTCAGAACCCAAACACCTCCAGTGAAAACCAGATTGATGGTTTTCATCCAAAGTTTTACAGAGCGCTGCCCCTGAAGCTGTTGAGTAAGGAGCTGGATTGAGGCCAGCGCTGGCACACAAATTGGCGACAAACTGTTCTATCAGTCTAACCCTTGTCTCCGTGCTGTGTACACAGGAAACAGGTGACCTTGCTGTGGTAGTTAGTTAGTGTGGAGGACTTGGCAATCAGCTACGTGACATCCTTAACTGGCCTGCCCTCCCGCTGCTCTATTAATGCACCCCGAAATCTTCCCAGTGTGTTGCTGGCCCTATAAGGCTCACCTCCCGTGAGAAATGAAATGTGTCTGGAGGGAGGGAATCGTTGCTAAAACAATAACGACCCACACAAATCGACTGTGACACGATGGAGCGGGACGCTGCGTGTCGAGGTGAAAGAACGGGTGACGGAGGAGGGATGAGGGAGGAGGGGTGTGTGTGTGTGTGTGTGTGTGTGTGTGTGTGTGTGTGTGTGTGTGTGTGTGTGTGTGTGTGTGTGTGTGTGTGTGTGTGTGTGTGTGTGTGTGTGTGTGTGTGTGTGTGTGTTGGAGCAACTTGATGAGACAGCAGTATCTCTCCTGTGACCACACATACACTCACACACACCTTCTTAATTGGGTTTAGTGCATGTCTTGGCACCAGACACAGCCAGTTTTAGTTGAATTAGTCTCCTGAATAGTCATTTACTTCTCGCTGATGAAGTGCTACTTTGAGCCATAAAGGAGGGAAAAGGGAGGAGAGGGGGTTAGGAGGCCAAGCTGGGCCTCTGCTTGTTCTCCCTCCCTCCCTCTCTGCTCTCTGCTTGATGGGGCTTCACCTCTCTTAGGTCGCACACTCTTCACCTGCCTCACTCACAGGAGTAGCAGCAACGGCAGCGCTGCATTGTAACCCCCCCCCCCCAAATCATGCAGAGAATACAAAGCAGCTATCTGCTCTGCCCTGCCTGCCAAGTTACACTCCATTGCTAATGTTGTTCAGTCACAGATGCAGTGCCACACTGCCCTCTGCAGGGGAGCTGCCTGACCTGCAGCTCGCGTTAACTTTTTCTTTTTTTTTTCCTGTCTTTCATTCCCAAAAATGTAATCCGAGGTGTTTAATATTTGAGGTGTTTCATAATAAGACAGCTGTTTGGAAAAGGCAGCTGCTCTGCAAAGAAAATCATGTTAATTCTATCTGAGTGTTGTGTTTGTTTGGACATGGTCAGGAGGACCAAGAGGAGACAACGTAAGTTTTATGGGGAAGTTTAAGTTTGTTAAAAGAGGATACTGGTCAAAATGACCTTTGACCTCTGCTGAAATGCAGCAACACTGAAAAAAGCAGGTCTAAACAGATAACTGATACATTATTTTGAACAAACTCAAACTCATTGAGAAAGATGAACTGTAAAATGATGACCAAGTGTTCAATTGCAAACATCAGCTTTCTAGTTTCAACTTTGACCTACCTTACTTTTACACATTCATATTTCAGTTGTGATCTTTTTCCATTTGACCCAAGTGGTTTAGGCAGGTGATTGTCAACTGACCATTGATGTGTGTGTAAAAGAAAAAAAAGTTGAACAACAAAACATTTTAAACTTTTATTTTGCTGTTTATAGATCCCCCGCTGCTACACTTTTATTTTTAAGTTCCCCAATCTAAACACAGACTTCAGTGAGGACCGTGCTGTCATAACCATTAGAAATGATGTCCAACACTACAAAAACAAGACCCATGATTAAATAAAACTATCCTTTAATTTAAGAGGCAATTCCCTTTCTATTATCATTTTAGCTGTGATGTCCTGCAGAGAGAATCATGTGTTATCTCTACTTAAGGTTACACGAGCATTAGAGCTCTGGGTCTGTCTCCCCGCTGGAAACAGACAACGGTAATCTATGTGTCATTGCTGAAGGACGTGCTGCACCACACTGTGCACAATCCAGAGCAGAAAAGATGATTTTATGACCAGTGCTTCAAGTTCTTAGGAGTAGCTGTGTGTTAAAGTGAGACTGCATAACTTTTAAAAGCAGAAAGAAGAAATTCATGAGCCACATACAAATGAAAAGTTGAACTCAAAAGATGTATGCTTGGTCACTTTGGGGTTTTTATGCTACAGCCGTATTTGGTTCGACATGACCAGATGTTAAAGATTGTCCATGATATACATGGTTTAGTAAACATGGTTTAGTTACATACTGTAAGTGGCCAGTTACAGGCCTTTGTATATGTACTTTGATGAAGCTCAAAGATGTGAATGTGTAATAACACACAATATGAAAGTAAAAGAGGGATTTGGGAAAACAATGAATAGAAAACCTTTATCATATAATTTAGTCTGATAACGGTGCCTCAGGAAGCCCCTTCTTCTACAGAATAACAAACTGAAGGAAGATTTCTGACTTTGTCATGATTTGAATAAAGAATAATAACAAATTGGATCTCCACTGTTTGAAACTTTATGAGTGACTGCAGAGTTATGAAGGTACCAACTTTCTCCTACAGCTTCCCCCAGCAACTCCTGGCACCCAATATAAGCTGACAGTTGGTAACCGAGGGGCAACAAGTAAACACAGAAACACACACACACACGCACACGCACACTCACACAATGTTTCTTCTGGAGCAGCCCAGTCAGCAGATGTATAGCAGTAGCTCCCACACTGGTGGAGGGGGACCCAGGGAGACCCTCTGACCTTCTCTTTATTCCTCTCTGAATTACAGAAGAGGGTAAAGGAGACGTGCTGCCTGCCTCATAAACACTTTACTATTTTACAGCTTTTAATTAGCGTGGATCGACTCCAGCTCGCACGCTGCTTCATTCTGCAAGCCTGTGTGTGTGTGTGTGTGTGTGTGTGTGTGTGTGTGTGTGTGTGTGTGTGTGTGTGTGTGTGTGTGTGTGTGTGTGTGTGTGTGTGTGTGTGTGTGTGTGTGCGCGCGCGTGTGTCGATATCGTGTGTGTCTCCTAAATCAGTCCTCAGATTTATATGTACTATTACAACATTTAGTGCATTGTGGGTAGTTTTCTGTGACATTAATTTGTGTGTGTTGCTGTGTAGGTTCCAGCCGGAGGGCATGTGTACAGATCTGAGGAAGTTCATTGACGGTCCCAGTAGCTACCTGACGCTACCGGACGAGCTCAAATCTGCCATAGACGCCATCACGTACATCGCCAAGGCTCTGCAGGCTGAGAAGGACTACGAAGCTGTGAGTCAGAGTCGGTTGTAACGCTCTTCCAGCTTTTTATTCCTCGCTCGTTTTCCTTCTTTCAACGGTTCATTTGGTTTCTGATCTCTGCCCTGTTTTTTTTTTGCCTCTTCTGTCTGTCTTTCTTTCCCCATCCTCCCCTGCTGCTCTTTCCTCATACTCACTCATTCCCATCCCTTCTTCTCCTTTTTTTTTTTCTCTCTTCTTAATTTGCCCCCTTCCTCGTCCAGCTCAGAGAGGACTGGCAGTATGTGGCCATGGTGGTGGACCGCATGTTCCTCTGGATCTTCGTCGTCTTCACCACCGTCGGCACCTTGGCCATCTTCGCCGATGCTAGCTTCAACCACACACCCACTGACCCCTTCAAATACCCCTGAAGCACCTGCACGTTTGGTTTTCTTTAAACCATCTCGTGCCACCCTTTAAGAAATGGGGAGGTTTGGAAACTTTCACTGTGCATGTACAGAAGGCAAAAGCTACCTGCCAACACTACAAATGGTGTCAAAGTATCATTTCTCATGCAGAACCTCAGTTTTTCCTCATATGGAGGGAAGATACACTCTCAGTAAATCTCAGAATGCATTTGTCTGACCTGCAGCTGCACCACTGTTCCAAGACCACTGCTGACAAACCAAGTTTTTTTTTTATCCTGTTCATTTAAAATAAAATAAAAACTATGTGTGAGGGAATTGATTTCTGCATGAAATATACCTACCGAGTCATCGTTAGCATACCTTACATGTGTGTAAATACTACGATCTAAACTACTGGTGTGGATTTTAGTATATTGGACGTCTGAAGTGTGGATCCAGCGTTGGATATTCATATGTGGTGTTAACACATAAACACCGAGACAAACCAGATGCTATAATGAGCAATATGTATTCCTTTCATTTCCCTGTGTCAGAATTTGCCGGAGTGTGTGTGTGTGTGTGTGTGTGTGTGTGTGTGTGTGTGTGTGTGTGTGTGTGTGTGTGTGTGTGTGCGTGTGTGTGTGTGCGTGTGCGTGAAGTGCTATTCTTATGTGCGGAGTGCGGAGCAGCACACCAATGCCCCTCACCAGCTGCACCAATAGCCTATTGAATTCCCAGCGTACAGAAACCCCTCGATGTCCCGCTATGACGCTCACTGCGTGTCCTTCACGATTCCCTCACATGGCACAAATATGCACCCTTTTAATCTTGTGCTTTCATTTTGTTTTTGTCTTTTAAATAAAGATCTGAGGGGGGTGATATCAAAGGGCCCATCTGTTGTCAGAATACTGCCGTGAGAGCCGCGACCCTTGTCTCCATCACCTGCCCTCTGTGCTATTAATAACCCACGTGTCAGTACTGGTCACCAGACACTGCTGCATGGGCTTCCCTGATATTTTCTATGTGTAAATACAGCCGTGCATACATGCTCCGTGAGCTCAATTAGCCAAAGCATGTAAAGGCTGAGAGCGTGCAGTCATTCTTAGCAGCCCACTGTGGCGACAGTGCTGATAGCCGCTCAACATTGCAGACCTCTGTGCAGCATTATCGTGACACCGAACTGCACTCATTTCCGTCCCCAGCTCATTATCTAACACCTTGACCTTGACCTTGCACGAAACTGTAGCATTGATAAGACGAGCTGGAAAACATACAGTTCAGTACAGTGTTTATACTGAGAGTGCTGGCATGAAGGACGGCAAGTCTGTGACATTTCCCTTCCCTGGACTCTGAGTTTGGCGCTGATTTATGGCCTGTTTGTGTTTTTCGCACTGGAAACCCTGAGCAGCACGAGGAAGAGAGGATAGAAAGTGAAACGTAGAGAGAGAGAGAGAGAGTAGGTGATGTAGGGGGGTGAGCATTTTCTTCGCTTGTGTAACAGCTAAAAAAAAAAAACTTTATGACCCTTGAAATATTGACATCAACTTCATAAAAAGCAACATGAAGGATCGGAGATACAGCTGGATATGGAGTTCACTCCAAGGCCTTCACTTCATCGATCATTACACTTTCGGTCTTCACGTCTCAGAGCTTCCTTTACCATTTCTAGGGCAACAACATCCATCTCCATTCTGATGTTTTACTTGACGTCTTCACTCACCTCAAGCTCACCTCAAACTCACGATCAGCAAGACTTTCTCTGATGAAATCCTGTAAGACCTCTCCATCCCTATTGACTCACTGCTCCTTGCCAAGACGTTTGATCATTTTAGTCTTCATCCTGCAGGTTTTCACTCCACAGTATCTGTAGAGTACATTGGCTTTAAATGCTTGGAGATATAAAGTCACATCATGTCAGCTTAGCTCTGTTGAATTATGTCTTTTCTGCTCTACTAACTGCTTTTCAAACAATTTGTTTCTTTCCTGCTTTATTTTGTTAGTCATCACCCCTCTGATATCACTAAAATAATGTCAGGCCTGTGGGTTAGATCCTGTTAAATTTTGCTTGTAATTTTAAGAGCGACACATTATAAAAAAGGTAAGGTTTCATCTCAATTCTGGTCACTTTAAAGCCACTATGTGATAAAGTTTCAATAGTTTATAAAAATATTCAGTCTCCAGATCTGAAAGGTGAAGCCAATGTGGAAGTGCCTGCAATACCACCAAGGGCCACTGGGGGCTGGCTCCAAAACACTTCTGGCTGCAACAGACTCCCATTGAAAAAGTGTCACATTCTGTCATGAAATAAAAAATCAATACATTTTCCCTAAAGTAATTTTGGTGTTATTTGCAAAATTCACTGCACCTGATCAGTGTTCTGGTAGTCCTGAAAATAATTACATCATTAGGTAGACTTTGTTGAGTTTTTGTTTTTGGGGGGGGGGGGGGGTCTGATTTGATTGACATGTCAGGTTGCTGGTATAGGTGGGCAGGTGTCCTTCTTCATCAGATCATCCCCTTGCTCTCCCCCATCTCATCCAAATATGGCCACTTCTGGCCCCAACAAACTGAGATGATAACGACAGTTCACAAACCCGATGGGTGATGTCATGGTGGGTTGCCACTTGGACCAAAGCCATCAGTTTTATGGGACCAGTCTGTGTGCTGCTTCCAGCCCATTGAGCTCAGTGTCCCCAGGTCAGGTCCATGGGACATGTTATCAGTGTCTACCATATCTTTTTTTCATTCGACCACTGGGAGGCACCAATTGGGAAGTTAAAATTCCTCACACAGTGGCTTTAATTTATTGAATTTTTTTCCTAGGATGCTTTCTTGCAGCTGTGTAAAGAGCTTAAATTTAAAATGATGATGACAGGTTATTCCCGTAAACTAATGAGCTTTGAGTTGGAGAGCTGAAACAGTTACATTCACACAACTCATTTAAGTACCAGTTTTATTCTATTGGATTCATTTCTTAGTTATACCAATTATTTTTTTTTAAATCAAGTCAACTCAGGTACATTGGCCTGGCTTGGATTCTTTACACTGGAGCACAATGGAAACAAAGGTTGAAAAATGAATATTTGATGGGATGAAGAACAGGGAGACAGATCAATCACAAAATAAAAAAAGGCATTAAAAGTCCAATGACTAAGAGATGACACACTATTTCAGCTCCAACCAGAACCAATCCATCTCCGTCCACACAGAAAGTCAACCCCCGCTGATCAGCCTCCTGCTCCACCCTGCCCACTTGTTCTCCCCCCCAAAATATCTCCATTGTCATACCCCATAGCCCATTGCCATTCCTTTACCCCGTCCCACCTCCCTCCTCCACTTCCTCTACCTCCCACCCTCTGTCCCCACACAGCTAACCTCAGATTGGTGAGCACCAACAGGTGCCTGCCACAAAGGCCTCCCAGTACAAACACATTCCGCCCTCCCGTCACTCCCAGCCCGTGTGCCCAATCAGGCCGTGGTTTCACCCATGGAGGCACTGCCACAAAGAGACGGAGGGGCAGGAGAGAGAGCTGAACAGAGTGTGCTGCTGGAGGTGCCAACTGGAGGTGCCAACTGCAACACACCAGGAGGTGTGCATTGATTCGCCTCAGCTAGAAAAGGTGTGTTTGAGTTTCATCCAGGTGAAGCTGTGGAGAAGAAGTGACTAGAGAGAGAGAGAGAGAGAGAGAGAGAGAGAGAGAGAGAGAGAGAGAGAGAGAGAGAGAGAGAGAGAGAGAGAGAGAGAGAGAGAGAGAGAGAGAGAGAGGAGCTTTTGGTTGGCACAGGAAACCAGGAAAAAGATGTCATGACTGCCATCACTGGACAAATGAAGATGAAGTTGAACATAAGTGTGAGGATGAACACACTTCTCATCGTATGTAGCTGCCTTTGTCTCACTTTGACCGGTAAGGACAACGTTAGGAATGCCGGTGTGTACTGTGATCACTTGTTTGGATGTGTCATTGAGCGCATGATTTGCACTCGTGATATTTTCCCATCAACCGCTGCTATTTCCTGTAGGAAGGGATTTTTTTTAGATCTTATGGTTTGAAACTAAGAATTCAGCTGAATCTGTTTTCCTTAATCTGACTCTAGATGTAAGTCTGGCAGCATTCCTGGCACTAATACCAGCGCAAAGATTTTTCTGTACTAAAAAACTATTAAAGATATATTGTTCTTCTTCTATTTAAATTCAGGCGTATATTGTGAAATGTACTCTGGACGAGAGAAAAGGAAGAGAAGCAGAGAAAGAAAAGCAAAAATGTTTGCCTCTGTTAGACATTGTCTTTGACCTCATATTGGGCTCTTGAAAACAAACAGTTGCCCCGTGCTTGTTGCTGACCTGTGTTGCAGTGTTAACATACCTCTATCCGACCTGACACTCCTTTCCACATCCACTTTCAGAAGCAGGAATTGAGGCAATTTTGATCCCTTAGACGGCTTCAGTTGGATCAGATAACAGACAAGCATCTCACATCCCGCTGCACTCTCGCTTAAATTGCTATTGATTTAATTTCCTCTGTGTTTTTATTTTTTTAGGGGAGGTGGGGACGGGCGAGGGTTAAAATCATAATTACAATCGATATGTAATGATAGTTTTTTATCAGCTGAAGGGCTTTGACTTTGAACTTCTGACCCACGATGGGATGAGAGAGCAAAAAGCTGCCCAGCGTTGGTTGATGGTGTATTCTCGTACCTTCAGCTAGGGTGATTTTCAAACAGTGTTTTCCCATGTGATAAGAGGGAAATCCCAGTGGACGCCCTTATTTAATGTCCTTTCAAAGGTGTTTGTTGGATTAGAAAAAAAAAGTATCCAAAGCCGTCCTCTTCCTCCTCACCTAGGACACATAATGAATCATATTAACACATCATTGTTTGTTAATCAGAATCTATTTTGGTCTCCGATGGAGCTGGTATCCCAGACATCCTTTTGATCTCACTCCCTTGCTGCATATCAATTACATTAGCTCAGTCACCTTTGCTACCCATCGTACACATCCACCACCTGCCCTGCTAACTGCTTCTTCTGCATGTCCTGCATGTCCTTCTCTCTCTCCCACATGTTGTTTTGTTACATATTTGAAATGAAAGACAGGCCCTCAGCAGTCATCAGTGGGTCCTGAAGCACATATGTTAGGATGCTTGTCATCGTGCATAATGCTAATTTAATGTTACACCTTTCCTCAGAGCGAATGACATCAAACTAATTCTGTGCTGCTGAAGTTTCTCTGCAAGATCAATTAAATCAAACAAAATCTCATTGAAAAACTATTATTTTTCCTGCCCTGCCAAATACCTCCATTTGTTTTTAGATCAAAGAGTGACAATGTAAATGCTTTCTGCATGGGACCTTTAGAATAGGATTCATACAACAGAGCAACAATCCATCCTGAGTATAGATTAGCTGATATTTTTAGCGTAGGTCATCTCATTGGGAACTGAACCTCAAACCACTACAGGTCTGACGCACTGCGAACAAACTTGCTGCGGTCTGAGTGTCAGTGTCGGCTTTAACCTGCCAGCCAACATGTGACCCGCTTGTGTTGTGTACTTCATCTCATTTTAACAGCTTTGCTCTTCTATACTAACTCTCATTCCACCCCTTCTCATTGTCCTGTCTTCAGTGTGTCTCTTTGAGTT
The DNA here is from genome assembly GCF_029030835.1 of Brachyistius frenatus. Taxonomy (NCBI): domain Eukaryota; kingdom Metazoa; phylum Chordata; class Actinopteri; family Embiotocidae; genus Brachyistius; species Brachyistius frenatus. The sequence goes on from NW_027210726.1 coordinate 1,122,334, forward strand.
TGGTGCCATTTTTGGCAATCAATTAAACTCTGTTGCTATGGCAACTTATGCACCTTTTATAATGGTAAGTTTAAAAAGCTTTTACAAGTGACTGACAAGCCAATAAGACCAAGGGATAAAATATATATATAATATATATATATATATATATAAAGTACAAGATGGGGAGACCATTACATGTGTTTTTCACATAGTGAATATCGTCATCACTTTTACCTGTAATAGCGAAGCTTATAATATGTGAAACATTATTTGTGCGAGATGAATACATTTGCAGAGCATGTCAATTTTGGCATACCTGACAACTCTGTTTCTCCCGGGTTGCCCCTGTCAGTCATCCCTGTACCTATGACAGTGAACGGTATGGGATAGCCGCCTGTGATTGGCCAGGAGCGAAGGTGGGGGAGGGGAGGGGGGGGTGTCCTGTTCCTCCTCGCTGATTGGTAGAGGGAGTTCAGGTGTGTGCGAGCGAGGCTACAGTGTAGAGCTACAGGTAAGAATTATCCGTTATGTTGGCGTTGTTCCGAATAAAGTTCCAGTAAACCGGGTACCGTCTGGCCGCTTCCTTAAGTAGGGAGGCGACAACTGGTGTCAGAAGTAAAAAAAAAAAAACTTTATTAGACTCCGGGTTCCCCGCGCCTTCATCGCGACGACGGAGCTGGAGCCGCGGGTCAGACTCGTGCTACCGACAGACTAGTCCAAGATGAAGAGGGCGGAGGAGGAGGAGGAGGAAGGAGGAGAGGCATTATGGCACTTTTGAAGAACGGAGGGATGCCGAGCACAGAGAGCGGGTGAGGAAAATGCCCGCGAAAATGGCTGACGAGGCTCCGGCCGCTCCAGAGACGAGCACGGACACCGCGAAGGACGAGCGGCGGTCGGAGACGTGACCACACGCGCTGTGCTGACTCAGGCGACACCTGGCGGAGAAAGAGTGGTGGCTCACCACAGCAGGACAAGTAACGAGGCTGAACGTCGCTACCGCGTCACCGGGCGGGAGCCCGCCGGCGGTGGTCAGCGCCGGTGAACCCGCAAGAGGCCGTTCAGCCGACCGGGGACTACCAACTGTGGGTGCAACAGAGTGGAGCCTCGAACAAAGGGAGGATTTTGACATCAGGCCGGTGCTCGCAAGGGTGGAGGCGGAACGGCGACCACCATGGGAGGAGGAGGTGGTGCTCATGACTTTCGCTAGAGACCAACGAGACAGAAGAGGAACTATGATGTGCCTGCACGTGGGTTTCATTTTGGGGTGTATAACCCCCAGAGGAAGAACGGCAGAGGGCCCAAGGTGGACAGTGAGCGGGTGGATCTCCAGGATCCCGGAGAGACTGGGCGAGGTCGAGAGTCCAGCTACCACCGAGAGGCAGGGAAGGTGCACTGCACCGCGATAGACGGGCCCCTTATTGGGGCACAGCCACCCCGGCTGGACCAGCAGATGGGACACGGGGAACCCTGGACACTGCTGCGGGACCCCAGTGTCTCACCTAGCCCCTCCTAATCTGACCCCTTTTCCCTGGGCCTTGTGTCCCCCCTTCCCCCTTTGTCCCCGCCCAATAAATTGATATTTATTTCGAACCATTGTCTTAAACTGCAGTCTTATTTGTGATAAACTGACGCTGTGTTATAACACATAAATGAATTTACTTCACAGCTAACCAGCCCAAAAAAAACAAAAAACACTATTTGGAAACCTAAATGTTGACAGGATGGTTTTGGGACATTGCACATCTGATTAAAATCCCCATCATAAGGGAACATCCAGTTTTCTGGTATTAAACATGCGAGACAATCCATATGACACTGACCTATTTGGTTTCTGTACATTTTTACATGTGAAAATATCAGTTTCAAACTTGCTTCGTTTCATAGGATTCTCTAAACTTCGCTCTCAAGCTCGTTCTGATTTTGTTTTTATTGTACGAGTCCCCTTCATCCTTTCCTTTCATCAGTTTTTGTCTTTTTCCTCTTTCCTTGTTGCTCTGCATTTTTCATCCACACATGCTGTTCTTTTTTTAAATTTGTTTTTTTATTCAGGTGATGGTGCCTCTTGGTTCGCTGGTTACCCTTTTCCCCTCATCGTGCTCTTGTCTCTTTGCATCCACATTTTCTAATCCAGGAGCCTCGGAAACAGAGCGAAGGCTCCACCAGAAGATATTCCAGAACTACAACATGAAAGTCCGACCAGCTCGTAACTGGGAGGACAAGGTGATGGTGCGGGTGGGGATGACCCTCTCCCAGCTTGTCAGCCTGGTAAATAATATAAACGCATGCAAGATGCACTCTTACATGCAAATACATTATTCTGTGTTCCTTGTATACTTTTTTAAGTTAATTATCTCATCAATATGTAGTACAATGGCTGAGCGCACGCACGCACACACACACACACACACACACACACACACAGCAGACCAGATTACAGCCGGGTGCCGCAGGGTCATTCATACACAACTAGTTTCTATAGAAGAGGTTTGGAAGTAATGGCGCTGTCATGCACAACAAGATACGGTGACATCTCTAATGTCCTGCCCCCCCCCCCCCCCGTGTCTCTATCCCACCACAGAACGAGAAGAACGGCGAGATGACAACCAACGTGTTCATGAATCTGGTACGAACATGAAAGCATTCATCTTCATCACGGAGCCTCGGTCTGACTCCCCTCGTCCTCGTCCTCCTCCTCCTCGTCCTCTGCTCTGCCCTTAAATGGACTTGTCACTTTTTATAACCACAAATTGTTTCTTGCTTTATCTCCGACTCTCAGTTCGGTCTTCGCTCTCGCTAATTAGGATTCAGGGCTGTTGGACCGTTTGTATCAGCGGTGTGTCTGAGGGAAACGAAGTAGACATCACCTCTTGTCTGCTCTGTTGGTCACCGTCTTCCTTTCCCCCCCTCCCCTCCTTCTTCCTTCATCGCTCCGTCCTCGTCAGGCATGGACAGACTACCGGTTGTCATGGAACCCAGAGGAATATGACGACATTGATGTGTTGAGAATTCCTCCCAACAAGGTGTGGCGTCCCGACATCTACCTCATAAACAAGTGAGTGTCCTGTCTGCGCTCACGCAATCTTCCATCCTGGCCAGCAGAACATCTGCCCCAAAGACAACGTTGGTCCACCGCTGTCGACCCAGACTCGAATATCTAAAAAAAGAAATTGAACGGATTGCCATGAAATTTGGTACGCAGATTTATGTTTTCCTCTGTATGAAATTGAGTCACTTTGGTGATCATCTAACTTCTCATTAGGACAAATATAATGAACAAATTCCTGCAACACCATGTTCATTTGCATCGGCCTCAACTGTTTTGTGTTAAAAGCTAATTAGTAAATGTTCGCATGTTAAAAATCCAAAGTAAAATGGTGAACATGCTAAAGTAGAAGTACGGTCTTACAGAATGCCTGCTTTAGACACGTTTAGTCTTGTTGAATATACTTGCGTGTGTTTGCGGTCAAACTGGTACAGAAGTTGTCAGGCTGACTGTGTCATTTGTTACTGTAACTCAGTATTAACAATGTACACATCTGTGTGTGTGTGTGAATTTAGAGAAGAGATGGACACTGTAATAAAAAGCATCACATTTTGTCCTTTCCTCCCCACAGTAACGACGGCCAGTTTGACGTGGCCCTGTACGTCAACGTGTTGGTTTACAGCGATGGGACCGTCAAGTGGCTCCCACCAGCCATCTACCGCAGCTCCTGCTCTATAGAGGTTCTGCCTTTAACTGACACCATCTGGTTATTCACTCTTAAGTGGTGTAGACATGCTGGAAAGAAACATATCTGGCCTGATGGCGTTACTCTACAAATACGTGGTTGTTGTGTTTTTCTTCCAACGATCCCCAGGTGGCGTACTTCCCCTTTGACTGGCAAAACTGCAGCATGGTTTTCCGCTCGTACACGTATGATGCCTCCGAGGTGGATCTGCAGTATTTTCTGAATGAAGACGGCAATGAGATCCATGACATTGTTATAGATGAGAACGCTTTCACGGGTTGGTTCCCGGAGTGAGCTAATCCACAACCTATAGTCCTGTTGTTGTTTTTTTATGTACCCTTTCATGTTGCGTGTCTGCTGTTTTTAAAGGTCCCATATTGAGTCAAATTTAAAGTTCCATTTCTTTTCTTTTTTTAATTATGAAGCAGGTGTAGGTGCGATATAAATACTGTGAAAGTGTTGGAACACTCAGTCCTCAAAGAAATGCGTACAACACAATATTCATCAATTGTGCCGTTTGGACTTTCTTAAGTTTGTGATGTCACAAACTCCTGTCATATGTCCACCCTCAGCATGGCACACTGTCCAACCACTAGCAAGCTACAAGACTGAAAGGAACCTGTGGTTAGCCTGGCCAATGCGTCGCTCAGAAAATAGTCAGCCAATCAAAAGAGAGGGACATTGATTTCAAAGACATGGGCACAAAACAGCCTATTCTTGGTATAACTACAGAAAGAAGCTAAAGAGAGGAGATTTAAAACTATATTGAGATGAAGTTTGGTACCAAAACCCACAAAAATATCTTGTCTAGTATGTCAAGACAGCAAATAAAACACCAGAAAAGTAAAATACAGGAGCTTTAAATATTTATTCGCCATCTGGGTGCGTCTCCTTCTTGTTCCTGCTTGTGACCTTGCACATCCGTTTCCCCACAGAGAACGGAGAATGGGCTATTTGCCACACACCATCGAGGAAGAACGTTAAGGAGGACCTGTACGAGGACATCACCTTCTATCTCATCATACAGAGGAAGCCTCTCTTCTACATCATCAACATCATACTGCCCTGCATCCTCACCAGCGTCTTGGCTATATTCGTCTTCTACCTGCCTCCGGGAGCAGGTCAGCACATCTGACATGTTTTGACACCGTGACTACATCACCGCCACGAGGGAGCATAGGAAGCGATGCGCTGTCCGATGTCATGACAAAAAGCAGGCGTCTAATACGAGCTGCTCCGTGAGTCGGGGCAGCCTCTGCAGGAATGTATTGGTATACGATAGTTTGAAGGAAAATGACCATGGCGAGGACTCTACTTTGTCAATCTTTGGCCTTGTGAGGCCTCATGTCGGAACGATGTTTCACTGACACCGCAGAAAGGATAGATCCAGCAGGAAGCCGGAGGACTGATGGCAAGCAATCTGAGCGTGATGACTTTTTGCAGCGTAAACTCACTTTAGATTACCGGGGAGACGGTGCTACATCAGTAAATCCTGCACATGCGAACATGTCTTTTGACCAACAGATTCCGCACAACAAACAAGTCAAATGCGGTCATGTCTTCAAGTTTGTGCTCGTCAGCATTACGCCGAAGCCTACAGAGTAATATTGTCTGTCTTGCTGTCACAATGAATTCCCCACACTCCCCCCCCTGTGTTTGCAGGAGAGAAGATGACTCTCTCCATTTCCGTCCTCATCGCTCTGACTGTCTTCATGCTGCTGCTGGCTGACAGGGTCCCGGAGACGTCCCTCGCCATCCCAATTATCGTCAACTACGTCATGTTCACCATGATCCTGGTCACCTTCTCTGTCATCCTGAGCGTGGTCGTCCTCAACCTGCACCACCGAACGCCCAGCACACACATCATGCCAAACTGGGTTCGAAAGGTACAGACGCATCCGTCCCGAGTTATGTCAACACCTTCGCGAAACTCCATTTCCAAAAATTCTTCACCTTTCAGGTGTTCATTCACTTCCTGCCCAAATACATCGGCATGATGAGGCCGAACCCAGAGGAGCCTCTGCTGAAGGAGTCCAATGGCGACACGCCGACCCGGAGCTTCAACGGCCGGCAGCCTGGGGGAGAGTACTTCTTTCGCAAGATCAACCCTGATCTCGTCATTCCCTGGAGAGACAGGTAAGGCCACATTTACTAACGGGGCATCTACCAGAGGCATGACGTCTTATATTGTCTCACTCTAGTTGATTGAAAATGCGGCAAAGAAGGTACTGATGGGAGTTAGCAAGAGAAATCAGATTTCCCTCGTATTAGCTTTTCTTCATTGGCTCCAGGTGAAATCTGGGTATAATCGTTACACATGAGCCCTCTCTGACCAAGCACTGTCATTTCTTAAAGACCTCAATATTATCCCGCTAGAGCACCGAGTGCAGGCTTACTTGTGGCTCCTGGAGTTTCCAAAAGCAGAATATGAGGCAGAACCTTCAGCTTTCGAAGTCCTCACCGCTGAAAGCAGCTCCCAAGTTCAGAAAGCAGACACCATCTCTACATCTAAGATCAGGCTTGAAACTTTCTGTTAGAGATGGTTCAGAGTCACCTTAGTCACGCTAGATTGGGCCTGGGTTGCTAATCTTTTTAACAATTCTTTTTGTATTGATAGTTTTAATGTGTTTTTTCTTTTTTCTTTCCTGGCTGTATGTTATTTTATGATTGTAAAGTGTTATGGGACATGAGGACACGGTGATTTCCCACTTAAAATAAACTTGAATTGAATTGATGACGAAATGAAAACTGCGTAGCTGTGAATGTTCACAACACATATAGCTTTGATTTATGCCAATCTGCAACAGTTTGAATAGCCTACATGTTAACAAATAGCAATCAGAGTTTGAAATGGTGAGAAAGCCCGGAAACAAACTTTTTCAGCAGACTCTGAAAAACGGCCGACCTCAGTGAAGTTAGTTCCTGAGCCTTTCATTTTCTACAACAGAAAACCTACAAATTTGGTTTCAGTATGTAGAAAAGATATAACACATTTGAATGGCTGACACTTCAAAGGCAACATTACGTCTTGGTTTGACTTATTTAAAAAAGATAAACTGCCAAAAAGTTATAGTGCCCATCTTCTTAGCCGTCAAGACTCTTAAAAAGTGTCGAGCTGAAGTAATGACCGTTGAGGGTCATTCGTCCTCATTCAGCCTCTTTCCAGCCTGAGATGTGCTGATCCTGACGTTACACCTGGGAGAAGCTATTTCTGTTAATGTTAATAAAAGCCAGCGCAGGCATGAATCTTCTTTGTAGAGCATGCCAACGTGGGAGCGTTGGATGTGATGCCAGACCAGCTATTATTGTAAAGTACACAGTGTGCTGGAGTTGGCAGAATCACAGCCATCATCGCAGCAGCTCAGAGAATCTGTCAAGACTGTAACAGTATGTGCACCTCCTTCAGCCCCCCTCCCTCCCATATTTAATACCATATTTAATGTAGCTATAGAGCATATGAAGATTTTCAGTGTTCTGATAATAGTTTTGAATAGATGTCAACAAACAAAATGCAGTTTGGTATCTAATCCAAAAGTGTAAGTTATACAAAAAAGTAGTGCGGACAAATAAACCTAAAGTTCCTCGGGTATGAAAATGCTTTAACAAAAAGGCGAACGAATGAAGTACAGACATATAGATGAGGCACGTTTATATTATATATTCACACGCGCGTGTCGGAGCCGAGTGTAGAAAAGAGGAAATGCCGTCCTCCATTGTTGTGTTGGGTCCTGTAGGGGTCCAGAGGAGGAAAGCAAGCCCTTGAAGGCCTTCGGCTAGTATCTAACATTCAGATGTTTTGGCATGATGGTTGTAGGTTTGAGACGTGAGGCGCCAGGTTCTGTGGCCGGGGACAGACTGAAGGTGTCAGAAAGCAGGTTGCTCTGATGGAGAATATCAGCGGCCGAGCGCATGTGTTTCGTGCAGGGAACTCTTGTCGTGCCTCGCAGAACCAGCGGATCAGATTGTTTTGGGATGGATGGGTTGGACGTGGAGGGAGCTGCCTTTTGAGGGTTCGTAATCTGAAATGTTATGGATGCCCCGCCGCCGGTGTTTTGCAGGGTTCTTCAATCTTCTAGAGAGACTACGTCACGTTGTTGCGTGGCATTCCCCCTTTCTGTCTCTTCATTGCTCTCCTCTCTACCAATTCCCCATTTGCTATGAAAACGATATAAACAAAGTAGAAAACCCTCAACTAACTATGTTAAGTGGAAAATTGGTCTGTAGAAAAATCTAAAATGCGGACGTAACAGTAGATGGCGTGAACTAAGCTACAGGTTGGTCTGTGGATGTTGCAAACCTTGCCTTTAAGGGCTTTATACATAAACTCCATATAATGATGCTTAGATGATGTCATTTATTCTGATTATCTCGCGTTGTTTGGAAGATAAAAGATTGAAGTCTAAAGAATCTCGGATAGATCCAGTGCAGGAAGCATGAAAAGGCTGCCTACTGCAACGTCATTAACTATGTCTGTGTGGAACAGCTCCAGAAAATCATAGAAGCGTTGTTCTTTGAATCGTCCCTCCATTTCCCTCGGCCTTCATGCCAGCAGCTCTGCCTGCCGTTAGGACGGATGTTTTCTGTTCCCGGTGAGAAGATGTCGGTTTCGGGTTAGATGAAGGGCGGAGGCTCTCCATCAATGCGATCCTCCCTGAGGTTTCTTCCACTTTCCCTGCAGGGGGTCTGTCAGACGGGGACGGAGTGACTCAGGACAGCACAGTCATGGGAGCTGCTTCTTAACCCGTTTCTTCTGCATCAAGATGCATCCCACTTTCAGTGTTGACTGTCAACCAATCAGTAAATGACAGAAGGGGAGAACATTTTTATTTGAACAATCATGCAGACGAGACACTGACATTTAAAGTGAAACTAGCTGAATCTCATGCACTGCTGAAAATACAATCTACTTGCTTTATTGCAGTTTGATACACAGACAGCTCTAATTATCACAAGTATTTTTACACAAAGTTGTCTTTACTACGAATGATTTGTAGCCTGTAAAATCTCATTAACAGCCTCCTTTACAGCCTCTGCAGAGCTCTTTTATTCTAACACGGTGCCTTCAAAAGTACTAACTTGCACAACAAGTTGACCGTTAATGTCAGATGATCACGTGCAGTGGAAACTATTTCCATGGATCAGACAGTTTTTTAATAAATTACTACAGCAGAATCATGGCTGTCAGGTTTAGGGGACTAACGGGAAAGACTTCATTATTTTGATCCATTGTTTTATTTTAGAGATCAAGAGATGTGATTTATCTGAAATGCCGCTTCAAACTGTGATGCGTCTCCTCCGCTGCCGGTTTCAATGTGGCTAATCGGCCGGTAGGCCTCGGCCTCGCCACCCAGCCCTGCCATCATAAACAGCTCGGCAGTCCCCTGAACCAGGCCTGATGCTGGGGCATCTCTCATCCCGTTCCAAAGGCATCAAATTCAGCCCCAGCTAAGCCCCACACCCGCGTCCACAGTCGCCAGCCACTAAGCCTCTGTTTAGGTTGGGCATTAGGGGGTAATCCCCCAGAAAGGAGGTGGAGGGAGGGGGAGGCCGGTGCTGAGTGATCGGGGCACAGGAGGCTATTGTCGTTTTAGATGTGGGAGAGGTGGCGGCAGTGCCATCAAGACAGACGCTGTAGCAGTGTTCCACAACCTATCTACATCTACAACCTATCTACATCTACAACCTTTCTACATCTACAACCTGTCTACATCTACAACCTTTCTACATCTACAACCTGTCTACATCTACAACCTTTCTACATCTACAACCTTTCTACATCTACAACCTGTCTACATCTACAACCTTTCTACATCTACAACCTTTCTACATCTACAACCTATCTACATCTACAACCTATCTACATCTACAACCTATCTACATCTACAACCTATCTACATCTACAACCTATCTACATCTACAACCTATCTACAACCTATCTACATCTACAACTTATCTACAACCTATCTACATCTACAACTTATCTACATCTACAACCTATCTACAACCTATCTACATCTACAACCTATCTACATCTACAACTTATCTACAGCCTATCTACATCTACAACCTATCTACAACCTATCTACAACCTATCTACATCTACAACCTATCTACAACCTATCTACATCTACAACCTATCTACAGTGGGTTGCACACTAATCGGAAGGTTGGTGGTTCGATCCCCAGCTCCTCCTGTCCACATGCCCAAGTGTCCTTGAGCAAGACACTGAACCCTAAGTTGCTCCCGATGGTGTACCATCGGTGTGTGAATGTGCTCCTGATGGCAGCACCTTGCATGGTGATCTGTCTCATTAGTGTGTGAATGGGTGAATGGGAAAACCATGTTAAAGCACTTTGAGACCGAAAGGTGATAAAGTGCTATACAAGTACAGACCATTTACCATTTATCTACAACCTATCTACATCTACAGCCTGTGTGTGTTTGAATGGTTTAAAG
>NW_027210726.1:1135000-1148953 GCF_029030835.1 Brachyistius frenatus
TAGTTTATGTAGTTCTTTTTTTTTTATTATTATTATTATTGTGTGGATAAAAAGTAATGTTGCAGTATATGTATGTTTTACAATTTATTCCAATTCTAATGTAATAATTTACTTGAAATAATAAAGTAAAGTTATTCACCCTGAAGAATATCATGCCCACACACACATACAGAATAAATTAATGATATAATTGTCTTTGCAAAGAATTCATTGAACATACAGGCCCGTATGGATTTCCACGAACTTCGGTGCGGATGTTCATGTCTCCCTCAGGATTGATTTTTATTGGGTTTTGGGAACCCTGATTCGTCATTCTTCATGCAGTCACACGATTGAGTCAAAATTGTGCAAAAATGTTTCTTGAAGGTCAAATATGTGTAAAACTACGTTCCGTCTCGGCTGTGTTTTGCGTCGGTTGCTAATCTTAGCACTTTTTTTTTTTTTTTTTTCAGTATTTCCAGCGTTTTACGTCGGCATACTGCTCTCCCACTGCTTTGGTGAAAGTCCTCCGTCTCTGTGTGTCCAGGTGTGAGAGCACGGTGCAGCTCCGGCGGCTCCCGAACACCGACGGCTACTGTCTGATCCTCCCTCCCAACCTGAAGTCGGCCATCGCCGCCGTGACGTACGTGGCCGAGCAGCTGAAGAAGCAGGACACGGACGACGCCGTGAGTGTCGGGCGGCTCGCGTTTCCCAACATGCCCCCCGGCGATGTTCGTGCGTCGTCGCGTGCGTTCGTGCGTGCGCGCGCTCTCGCGCCGCTGACTCGGCGCGTGACAGTAAAGTGCTTTTGTGTGTTTCCCTGCAGATGACCGGAGACTGGCAGTTCATCGCCCTGGTGGTGGACCGGCTCTTCTTGTGGTTGTTTGTCATCATCACCACCCTGGGAACCCTGGCTATGTTTTTGGACGCCAGTTTCAATTACACACCCGACAACCCTTTCCCGTAGTAGACAGCATGTACAGACACGCACGCACGCGCACGGCTGGAGCTTCATACATTGTGTGCTCATCACTTCACTTCTATTCTTTCCATGAACAACTATTCCACATGTCTGCGGTCAGCCTCGGAAATGTTTTCTGAGGTCACCTTTGGATAAAGAGCAGAAGCCCACAGGCCCGACACACAGCTGACATCCAGTCAGAGTCCATGTATGTAGATTTGTAGGACACTCTAGTGGTTTTGCAATATTTTGGTCCAAATAATGTATCTAACATATTGTGAATATTCTTTTTTGAGTCTAAAAACTTGAAATACATGTTCGTTCAGAGTGGGACAGTTTTTGTCTTATTTAATGTGCTGTGCTTTTGTAGAACGCAGCAGGCAGATAATAGTTTGTGGTCGACTCTCCGTTGGCCTCCAACACAGAACCGTGGTCACGTGTAGCGACTGTAATGTTGGGTTTGGGGCAGCAGAGGGCAGCGATGTAATGCTACGTCAGAAGATGAGATCCCTTCTGTTAAAAGAAAACAGCTCTGCAAAGGTGGCGTGGTTTGTCGGTATCCCGTTGCATTTTTAGGGAGATTAAACCAGTGGTGGAAGAAGTATTCGGGCCCTTTTATTTAATTAAAATTAATAATACCACTCTGTGAAAATACTCCACTACAAGTAAAAGTCCTGCATTCAAAACTTTACTTGAGAGAAGTGTGTTTTATCAGCAAAATGTATTTAAAGTATCAAAAGTAAAAGTACAAAATAAATGCTCCCTGTCAGTGTTTTAATGTTTTAAAATTCATATTACTGTTACATTAATGTGCATTTTAGTGCCCTAAATTGTGTGCTTATCTTCATACTTTTGGTTAGTTTAATCAGTAAGATCATCATATATCTGTATCGATTCTGCTCTGTAAGAAACACTTATCTTGAGAAAGCTTAGAAAAATAATGCTTTTTCCAGTGAATACAAGTGGATTTGAAAACAGTTTATTGAGTTTAAAAAGTAGATTTTTTTTTCTCAACCCATAAAGAACCATTTAACTCTTCAGTTTATCAGAAAAGTTCATATTTAAAATCACCAAATTTGCAGATACGTAGTTTTCACTGGACAGGAAGGGTACGAAAAACTGTCATCTTAACAGTAACTAATGGACAAATGTAGTGGAGTAAAAGTATAAAGTACAAGTACCTCAAATTTGTATTGAATTAAAGTGCGTGAGTAAATGTACTAAGTTAAATTCCACCAGTAGATTTAACCCTAATGTCCTGTTTGTTGTCTTGGAGACCCCAGATGCTCTTTAACAGATAATACAACATGATTCATGTTTAATTCTGACGAGATCTCAGAGACCACTGCTGAACAATTATAGCTAAATACAACATTTCATTTAATATCCTTTATGTTTATGATTTGGATTGACAGTGGGTTTTTTTGTACACAGTATCGGCGCACTGTAATTCAAGCAGTTGTTTCTAATGACATCTCCATCCATCTTTTAACACTAATTTCCCCAATAAATCAATATCTTTGGATTAAGTTTATTGATTATTAATTATAATGTGTGGCTGACAAAGAAGGGGACCCCCAGCAGTGAATGCAGTCACCTCTTTTGCTTCAGCTGTAGGACACGACAAAAAGGGTTTATAATCAGCAGCAGGTGAGTCACCTACATCATTTAAAAATGTTTTTTAAATTTTTTATTTAAGTTGCTTGTGTGCTTTTCTGTAGACAGTTTAAAAACATCAGCAACTCTGCCCTGTGCAAATTGTGTACGATTTAAATATCTCCTGAAATAAATCGGTTTTAAACAACCTAAAAAGGTTTCAAATACCTCACAGAAAGTGAAAACCTAAAATAAAATCAAAGAAGTCAGACTGCCGAGATCCACTTAGAATTAAAGTGTTAGTATCTCCACAACCAGCCAGCTGAACCGAAGAGGTCATAACCACAAACGGCACTCGTGACTTTGTTTGCAGAGATTTGAGCAGATGAACAAAGTTCTCTTACAGGAAATCACCAGAGTTTGAGGCGCTGCAGGACAGGCAACACAACACTGGATTCATTTGATCCTGGACCACCGGGTCGCCATGCCAACAGTGAGAACACTGAGAAAGTGAGTTTTCTTTTTTTATTATGTATTTATGGCTTTTTTTTTTTTCCACAGTAAATTATGGTATGTTTTTTTTTAATGTTCTGATGTCAAATGAGCATAATTTTGTTGTGATGTCAATAATACATTTGTGGCAGTTTTAAGATCAAACTGGAGGAGCTAGGGCTGTTGCCAAGGGCGACATCTGAATGGCCATTAGTCGGTAGCATTCACTGTATATAAAAGTGGACATAGCTCTGAAAATTGAGACTTAACGCGGAAGTTCCCTAAACTGCAATACCACCGAGGGCCACCGGAGGTTGGCTCCGAAAAGGCTCTGGCCCCATAGACTCCCATTGAACTTCTCATTGTTCTCGAGTCATTATAATGTCATTCACTAAAGTAGTTTTCTGGAGGTCCATCTGAAAACAATTTGGTCGTTTATTACGACTCGTCCAGATATGGTCACGTCTGGCCGAATGCCGAATTGAAGGCTTCAGAATGGGCTGTCAGAAGGAGCTAGTTAGGTTGCAACGAAAACAAAATGTAAAACAACTAAATTAAAAAAAAAGATATACAAAACAATCAACAATATGACACACACACACACACACAAAAAAATGACGTGACAAACACGGAGACACAAAATGACCACAAAGAGATGAATGACAACATGTATGAGAATATCAAGAACCTGGGCCTTAAATTTGAAGGATGTTTTTACTCGTTTTATGTCTTCTTTTTTTTTTTTTTTTTTAATCTTTGCTCCGGTCCATTAGGTTTTATTACATTCCACTTGTTACACTGTCGCCATCGTCACACTCACTGATGTGCAGCATGAAGCCACAGAGTCTGTGATTGTGTTCATTGAGCCCAAATATGTTTCTCCCCTGCATGTAGCACTTGCCAAAAACTTGAGAGAAAAGAGCGCCTCGTTGCCTCGGAGGGGAGACGAGAACAATGAGCCCATAAGTCCAGGAATCTCTCGGTCCTGCCCCGCTGCTGTACAAAAGACCAGTCTTGTTGCATAAGAAGACTGAAGGTGGAGAAGGCGGGAGGACGGGGGACGGGGACGTGGAGAGACGGGCGCCAACCCCCTCATTTGTGCACTCTGGAGCTTTTCAGGGAAAAGCCGCGGGCCCAGTGTGTTTTATTGCTAATGCCTCAGTGACTTCCAAGGGCACTTAAAGGACTTCAATCATTGGATTTGCACTCCGCTCTCACTTCAGACCCAGAGGAGGCACCGGGAACGGGAGGGAGAGCCCACGGGGGAATGCTGTCGGTGCCCCTCTTTTGGGCTGATTTAGCTGTTTTCCTTTGCACCTCCTATAGAGCGTCGAGCAACGGCTGAACCGGCGAGACAAATGTGTGTTTACGCTTTTAAAGACGAAAGTAGTAAAAGAGGAGAGAGAGCAGAGGTGGGGTGGGGGGGGGGGGGAGAAGAGCAATCTTCTCTTTGTGATCTTTGCTGTGCGGGATCTGGGTGGAAAAGCAAGCCAAGAGGACATCAAATAAATCAGGTCGCCAGTAGCAACGGCACTGGTAGGCCCGAGGCTGGCCCCCGATCGTCTCCCTGCTCATCTTCCTCCTCCACTTGTCACACGGAGCTTTGTGTTCACCTGTCTTGTATTTTTCCTCATCGTTTTTTTCTTTTTTTTCAACTCCCCCCCCCCCCCCAAAAAAAAAAACCACCCTCTTCCTCTTCTTCTTCCTCCCCCTCCTCCTCCTCCTCCTCCCCCTCCTCCTCCTTCTCCTCCTCCTCCTCATCAACTTTTATATCAAAGAGAAACAGATTCCTTAAACTACAAGGTCATTCCTCCCCAGCAACAATGGCGCTTTTGTTGTGCTCGGCAGCAAAGACTCGAGGCCCGTTACACAAGCCTGGATACAGTAGAGGGGCGGGAGGAGGGGGGGGGAGTTATGGTGAGAGGCGAGGTGGGTAAAAGGGGAAGGAAAGGGCAAGAACGTGAGAAAATGAGACATCAGAGCTGGGCAGAGGAGGTGGGGGGGGAGATGGAGGGGTGGGGGGGGGGGGCAACGGAGCTGTTGGGAGAAAAAAAAAAAAGAAAAAAAGAAGCTCATTACACGTTAATTACAAGATCCAGACAGTAGGTGAGCACGTTCCCATTAACCTGGCGGCGGGGACGACTTCCTCCAGGATTGTGGCTTATTACTTCCTCTCCCTTTGCTGTGGGACTGTTGTTTGGTCACGGTGTGAAGCCAACACACACTTGCAGCGCCGGCCTGACCTCTGACACAAGACAATGCTTGCTATTGTGTAAATGAGGTTGTTGTTTTTTTTGTTGTTTTGTTGTTGTTGCCCGCCCACCGCAGGAAGCTGCTACAACTGCATGTTCATGAACTCGGATCAAATACATATATTGTAAAGGTAGTATTAAGCAACTCCGGGTATAAAATGCTGACGTATCATTAATGGATATTACTGACTTCTAGTTAAAAGCCTGCTGGAACCGGTTCTGCTTTGTACTTCAATGTTCCCAAATGTTTTCAAAAGTTATTTTGATAAGTATGACTCGAATTCAATTTAAACTTGTTTTTTTTTGTTTGTTTGTTTTTTATCATTGAACTTGATTGCACTTTTTTTTTTTTTTTCCATCTTTAACCTTTTGTCTGTAAACTACTTTGAATCTAATCTGTGTAAGATCAAGTGCGACATAAAACTCGCACTGAACCCCGAAGTGTCTTTTGACACGTTTAAACCGGATAAAACGTCGTTTCCTGCAGTTCGTGTTCGTTAAGCAAACGATGAATCAATAGCAGGCTGACTTTAGGGGCAATAATCAAAGTGTCCGCATCTTACTTGCGCCAAAACTTTCGCTGTAACAGATGAAATATCAAAAGTGAAAATGGATGAGCGGTCTTGGTCACTCTGCGTGAAGTTGCTGTCATGACGCATGAAGAAAGTGACAACGTGTGGAGTGGAAAGACAACCTGTTGCTTTACTGGACACGGAGGGAGACACACAGAGACAGAGACAGACAGAGAGAGAGAGAGAGAGAGAGAGCTGCGACTCCACGCATCAGCGGGCACGATAATTACACACCCACTTTCACACCGTCACCCACATCTTGGATGCCCATCCCCGACTGAAGACCCCCGGTACTGAGCTCTGCAGAGACTCGGACTCTTACCTGCGGCTTCAGCATCCTTTAAGTGACTTTTTTTTAAATATATATATATATATATATATATCAGAGCTCAACAAACTTTTCAGGAGCTTTTTTTTTTTTTTTTTTAACTTGGAGAAGGTGAATCGGACACAGGATTCTTTTTCTTTTCAAAGTTGACTCGGGAGAAGAGGACTCTTTTTTTTTATTATTATTTCAAGGATGGCCAACTCTGGTATCCAGCTGCTGGGGTTTTTCCTGTCGTTAATCGGCATCGTCGGGCTGATTATCGGCACCGTCCTGCCGCAGTGGAAGATGTCCGCGTACATCGGGGACAACATCATCACGGCGGTGGCCATGTACCAGGGACTGTGGATGTCCTGCGCTTTTCAAAGCACCGGGCAGCTCCAGTGTAAAATCTACGACTCCATTCTGCAGCTCGATAGTAAGTTGTGCTTTTCGGTGAGCCGAGACCCCCGCCGGAGGAAATGACGACATGTTCACGTGAACGCAAGCCTGTCAAAATAAGAGCGCGCCGGGTTTGATAGCTTTCGCGTAGAAGTTGATGAAATCCCGTGTTGTCTCGTTTGACTTGGTCTTCCAGCGTTGTGCTGTCACGCCTCGCGCACACGTACACACTCTTATTCACGACTCCACCTGCAGACGCACCTGCACCTCCACCTCCACCTGAGCTCCTCAATGGAGCGCACTGTTATCCCGGATTAGGTTTACCTGCCGCCTCGGAGGAGGAGGTGCGCGATCACATTCTTTTTAAGTGCAGAAGGCTGGTACAACCTCCAGGAGAAAAATCAAACTTCACTAGTGCATTGTCCCATTTTAGGGGGAAATCCTCCACCCTCTCGCTCAACCGCCAACACCTGCACACCCGCGTATAGTAGATGACACATTATCCGGGCATCGTTCCACCACCCGTGATGTGACCGTGTTGCATTTGACACGAGGTGCCGAGTCCCTCTTTTTGTCCGTGTGGTTGTGCCTTGTTGTCAAAATACAGTAACTAAGCTATATATGTGTTGCTCCCTTTCACCAGAGGCATCCTCAGTGGAACTAAGCTAGACGACATGTGAATATGAATATGAATATGATTCAGTGGAATGGGGACTGAAAAGAAGTTTTGCAGGCAGGAATACACACCAATTAAGAACTCCTGATTTATGCAGCACCCGTTGTTCACCGGAAACGCTCAGGAATACTTGTGGGTACACAACTTATCTATAACAACAACAACAACAACAACAAAAGTCAGACAGTGTTACTTCTTTTACAAATACTGTGAAATTGGACATTTCCCCTAAGCTTTTCATTGTAAAGTCCATATTCTCGCGTGGAAGGGATACATTCATTGTCTACTACATCTCGTAATTAAGCTTAATATTTAGCTGGATCACCTGCCAGGAAAAGTAAACGACCAGCTTCGTGTTTCAGACTCTCGAGGGTGAGCGGTTTGTGACAATCTGATTGTATGAGCTGACATTTAGAAAGTGTCTGTCCTCTGTATCTGTGACCCCGTGTCAAAATGTGTTGTTTTAATCTGGCCATGACCCGACGGACTCGTGAGTCTGTGGTTCTATAGGACTGGTTTCATACAATTAGCGACTTGTATTCATGTTGCCGCCGCGTGCGAATAATTCTCAAGAACAAGAAAAATCCAAAGTGTCCCTAGAAGTAAGCGATGCAGGGAAGCCGCATTACAGAGAGTGTAATCAAACCACCAAACATGTCAGGTGTAATTGGTTGTTTTGTCGTCTCGGCGGATTTCTGTGATGTAACCAGATTTGTGAAACTGCAAAACTACCAAAGACTGTTCGGCACCGACATCGAGAGCGGTGTGCAGGAAACTGTGCATCCTGCTGCTGACTAATCCGCCCTATTGTTTCCTTTTTCCTCACGGCTTTATATTCAGCTTTATATCCTCTGTCTCTCCCTCCCTCCCTCCATCCATCCATCCATCCATCCCTCCATCCATCCCTCCCTGACTGTCAGAGGGTTTTGTTTGTTTGTCTGGGCAGGGCAGGGATGGCCTAGGCTGGCACAGACTGGTTCTAGGTGGACAGGGTGGAGGGAGGGGTGGGGTGGGGGTGCACACCCAGTGATAGGTTTATAGGATGAAGAGGGGGGGGGTGCCGACAGATACTGACACTGGTGTTTCAGAAGGCCTCCACATACTGGGTGGAGAAGGGGGTGGTGGGGGGGGGGAGTCAGGGACAATGAAAGAGCGTGAGATGTGTTTCTCCCCTCTGTTTGTGTGTCCTTGTGTATCCCATGGTTTCCACTTCCAGGAAAAGCTCACATTAAAGTGTCCTGTCAGGCTAATGTGAATGTAATTCACAACCTCCGGACATTAAGCCTCTCTGGTAGGTCGGAGCCTGTTTAATAGCCGTTCCGTAGCACTTCCTGATCTGAGCTTCCAGATTTGCATTTTGCAAATAAGATGATATGGTGTTTTTTTTTGTGTGTGTGCAAATTGCAGTATTTATTTATTTTATTTTTTTCTTCAAAACTCCTACGTTTAGTCGTTGCCCCCCCCCCCCCCCAGAACAGACCAGACCAAACGCACTCCTCTTCCTGCACTGCGCTCCGGCTCCTTCGTCACCCTGCGTTTTCCTTCCCTCCCTCCGTCCGCCGCAGGTTCTCTCCAGGCAACTCGCGCCCTGATGATAGTCGGCATCATCGTGTCGGTCGCGGGCCTCGGCGTGGCCTGCATGGGCATGAAGTGCACCACCTGCGGAGGAAGCGACAAACTACGCAAGTCCCGCGTCGCCGTGACGGGAGGCATCGTCCTGCTGGTGGGAGGTGAGCGCGGAAACCATCACGGTGTAACGCAGACGGGGCAGGTAGTTACTTTATTAATCACACAAGGGGGACGGGTTTTTTTTTTCTCGCTACAGCAAGCGTTATAGGTACAGGGAAGCAATAAAACAACGGTAAAATATTAAATATCAAAATGCACAGCGTATACAATAAATAGAATAATTCAATTAAAACAAACTTCAACAATAGTGCAAAGAATTAAACAAACAAGAAGAAAAAGATAGCAAAGAGCTCAATCTCCCGAAGACCAGCTGGGATTGACGGGTGTCAGGATGGAAAGCACCCAAAATGTTTAGTTTTTCATTTTTAAGCGTTTTTAATCTCGGTGGGGGGGGGGGGGGGGGGGGCGCGTTCGGGCTCGGACGCGAGCGGCGGCGACGGTACGACTTTTCAAAATCGAAATATAGGACAACGCCACAAAATGTAGGAAACGCTCGACAGCTTTTAAACGAGGCTACGACGTGGACGGAAATGTGCTCTTTCCCTTTCATCGGGTGTTTGGTTGAAGACGGCCGAAACTGACGGTCGACGACGCTCGTCGATAGAAAATAAAGAGATCGCCGTTATTAGGATCCACTCATGAGTATACGTACGGTAAAATGTTCTAAATAAAAAATTAAAAAGTGGTGGCGCTAGAAAATTCAAGGGGCCGCCAAATTCATTAGGACACGTCGGCTGATGCTGAACATCAGCGCGACGTTTGCGCCCGGTCCTTCTGATCGACATTTCGCTGACTGTGCAAAAAAAAAAAAAAAAAAAAAAGAAGAAGCTATGGGGATCATTTAGGGTACCACCAGAGTGGTCCGGTAATACGACGGGAGGTACGTCATTTTCATGAAAACACGGCCGCTTAAGATCTCAAACAAGGAGAGTTTTGACTCCCCCCCCTCCACTCATCTGTCGGATCCTTCGGAGGTCATGAGACCGAACGAGTCCCGGCGCCGACTGCGGTGTAACGGCCTCTGAAGAGAAACATGTAAGAGCTAAAGTGTGCCGGAGTCGATAGGTAGAGCTGCCCCGGTGACTGGAAAGGAGATGAAAGCATGTCTGCTCTCTCTGTCTCTCTGTGTCTCTCTGTCTCTCTGTGTCTCTCTGTCTCTCCCTCAGGACTGTGTGCCATCGTGGCGTGCTCCTGGTTCGCGCACAACGTCATCCGGGCTTTCTACAACCCCTACACGCCCGTCAACACCAAGTACGTGATCCTAACGCAGCGGGCGCTCTCCCGACCCGTCGTAGCGTTTGAAACCTTTTTTTTTTTTTTTTTTTTTTTTAACGCGAAACGAGGTCCCGACGTAAAAGTGAGCGTACGTACGCGCGCGCCCGCGAGTAAAACCGCACGTCGGTCGACCGCCGCTCGGCCGCGTCGTGACCATTTCAAATGAAGATCCGATCCTGGGTTTGCAGCAGTAGGAAGTAACTTTTATTGAAATGAGATTTGAATGAGTTTTTTTGGAACGACTCGCACGAGCTGCTTTTACCCTCTTTGACGTAAACCTTCATTTGGTACGTTCCATGTGGGTGTTGTACTTCGGGCTCCACCACGCCGAGCAGCTGCGGTGGTTACGAACTGCACAACGCGGATCCAGAATTTACACGCGGCAGCAACAAGTTTAAATCTTGCGATTGTTTACTTTTGCAGATTAAATTAGATGTAACGTAATTGCAACGGAGTTACGATGCCCGACCGATGTGAAATGCAGACGCGTTAATGAATCATTCATACACCTCAAATGATAATAATAATAATAATAAACGGTAGTCTCGCGTACTTACATTCTTGTTACTTTTCCTTTTGTACATTTTTTCCTCTCGTGGACGGAAAGGCGATAACTTTGGCATTATTGTATATCTTGAACTGAAAAAGAAATAACTCCGTTGCAAATCAGATTTTATGAACAAAAGCGCTCCTGCTCAATTCACTACACTGAGTGGTTTTGCTGTTAGTCTTCCCTGGTCGCTAATATTAGCTCACGTTGGTCGACTTCAGGTAGATATTACTACTGCACCGTCAATTTTCTGACTTTCTAGGCTTCTTTTTTTTTTTTTTAGCAGTATCCCATAAAAATGACATATGTTGCTACGGTGACTACTGTTCACCAAATGTTAAGGAGTTTTGCTTCGAGGAGCAAAAAAACTGCACACATGTTCCGCCGGTCTTTACACAAACTTCCATTGACGTTCCAGAAATAATAAAACAGAAGCAACATCAAATGGAGATTTAAACTTGGGCCAGATGTTCAGTTCGTTTGTGTACATCTTTTTTTTCCCGGGCAGTAAAAAAACAACAACAACAACCAAAAACAACCTTCTCGTCTGTGCAGGTTTGAGTTTGGCGCCGCCATCTTCATCGCCTGGGGCGGTTCCCTCCTCGATGTCCTGGGCGGGGCCATGCTGGCCGCTTCCTGTCCCAGGAAGAAGCAGGTCTCCAAGTACCCGTCCGTCGGCGGCTCCCGCTCGGGCCCTCCGAGCGGCAGCAAGGAGTACGTCTGAGCCCGGCGGCCCGGGGCTTCAAAAAAAAAAAAAAAAAAAAAAAAAAAAAGCAGCTGACTGGAGAAGTTCCCGCTTTGTTGTAGCGCCGGCGAGGAGTAAAACCGAAGACGCGCGGGGCAGCTCCGAATCCTAGACAGAGGCGGGGAGGACTTTTTTTGTGATCAGGCGGGCCTCTAATGACCTTTCCGATTATCACGCGGGCGCCTCTCAATTGTTTCATGAAGGATGTCTTTCACCCCCGTCCACACATTCCGCAGTTGTTTACAAGCGGTCCTCACAAATACATGATAATTGGATCCCCGGGGGCTCACTGTGTAGGGTGAGCGTATCGCCTCGGGCCTTCCCTACCACAGCGCTCAGCGCTGCTCTTCATACCGGTCTGTTACAAACGCTGCTCACACATGAAATATTTGAATGGTGCCGTCAGCGCGCCTCCGACATCAGCCGCCACCGCCGGATTCGACTGCCTCTATTTATTTTGTCGACAGTAGGTTCTTCGCTCCTGTAGATTTGCGCGGTAGTTCACTGTGGCCCTTTTTGTAGCTTCCAGGGATCCTGAAGTTTGTATTTTTTTTTATTTGTATTGAGCGTCACCTGTTTGTTTTTTGTTTTTGTTGTTTTTTTAAATGTCATAGTTTTATACACTCGGCTCTTCCAGCAGATAATGGTGTAATGGGAAATTGTTGAGGGAATATTTTTAACATGTCCAGCAGCACTTATATAATAAAGATACTGCAACATTTGTCAATTGTGTCGTCTTTTTCAATTGTTGCAAGCGGAAGAGCCCGGTTTGAAGAAAAGGTCCAAAAATTGAAGGGTCCTAAAGACTAAATTTAAATTCCACTACAGTGCTATATCAAACAACAGGACAACGTACAATATCAAATTCATGTCGTTCTTTAATTGGTCATATTTGGGACGACATGCTATAGTATGACTTTCTGTCCATATTTGGGACGACATGCTATAGTATGACTTTCTGTCCATATTTGGGACGACATGCTATAGTATGACTTTTTGTCCATATTTGGGACGACATGCTATAGTATGACTTTCTGTCCATATTTGGGACGACATGCTATAGTATGACTTTTTGTCCATATTTGGGACGACATGCTATAGTATGACTTTTTGGTCATATTTGGGACGACATGCTATAGTATGACTTTTTGGTCATATTTGGGACGACATGCTATAGTATGACTTTTTGGTCATATTTGGGACGACATGCTATAGTATGACTCATTTTGACATGCTATAGTATGACTTTTTGGTCATATTTGGGACGACATGCTATAGTATGACTTTTTGGTCATATTTTGCTATAGTATGACTTTTTGGACATGCTATAGTATGACTTTTTGTCCATATTTGGGACGACATGCTATATAGTATGACTTTTGGGACGACATGCATACTTTTTGGGACGACATGCTATAGTATGACTTTTTGGTCATATTTGGGACGACATGCTATAGTATGACTTTTTGGTCATATTTGGGACGACATGCTATAGTATGACTTTTTGGTCATATTTGGGACGACATGCTATAGTATGACTTTTTGGTCATATTTGGGACGACATGCTATAGTATGACTTTTTGGTCATATTTGGGACGACATGCTATAGTATGACTTTTTGTCCATATTTGGGACGACATGCTATAGTATGACTTTTTGGTCATATTTGGGACGACATGCTATAGTATGACTTTTTGGTCATATTTGGGACGACATGCTATAGTATGACTTTTTGGTCATATTTGGGACATGCTATAGTATGACATGCTATAGCTATGACTTTTTGGTCATATTTGGGACGACATGCTATAGTATGACTTTTTGGTCATATTTGGGACGACATGCTATAGTATGACTTTTTGGTCATATTTGGGACGACATGCTATAGTATGACTTTTTGGTCATATTTGGGACGACATGCTATAGTATGACTTTTTGGTCATATTTGGGACGACATGCTATAGTATGACTTTTTGGTCATATTTGGGACGACATGCTATAGTATGACTTTTTGGTCATATTTGGGACGACATGCTATAGTATGACTTTTTGGTCATATTTGGGACGACATGCTATAGTATGACTTTTTGTCCATATTTGGGACGACATGCTATAGTATGACTTTTTGGTCATATTTGGGACGACATGCTATAGTATGACTTTTTGGTCATATTTGGGACGACATGCTATAGTATGATGACTTTTTGTCCATATTTTGCTATGTCCATATTTGGGACGACATGCTATAGTATGACTTTTTGGTCATATTTCAGACGACATGCTATAGTATGACTTTTTGGTCATATTTGGGACGACATGCTATAGTATGACTTTTTGGTCATATTTGGGACGACATGCTATAGTATGACTTTTTGTCCATATTTGGGACGACATGCTATAGTATGACTTTTTGGTCATATTTGGGACGACATGCTATAGTATGACTTTTTGGTCATATTT